>NW_004444353.1:25323-26702 GCF_000243295.1 Trichechus manatus latirostris | reverse complement strand
TTTACCATTTCTAATTCTCTTAATTTGTTTCTGTGGATCTGAATTACCACGTGGTGTCATTTCCTCATTCCAATACAGTTTTGCTCTCACCCACCTCCTTTTTGCTCTTATTATTGTCAAGTGTGTTACATTTCTATATTATATATGTCTGACAATACAATTATATGCATGTTACTTTTAAAATTACTTTTTAAATCAGGAGAAGAAAAGAGAAGACGTATGGATATATACTGTTTTTTATACTTATACAATTGCCTTTACCAGTACTCTTTTTTAATGTATTTGTATTACCATCTGGGGTCTTTTACCTGAATAAGGTCAATGGATTGAATTCATGTCAATTTGTGATGTTGTGTAATATGCAAGATGCTACCACTGGGGGAAACTATGTGAGGGAATTATGGGATCTCTGTATTATTTCTTAAAAGTGCATGGGAATATACTATTTTCTCTGATAAAAAGTTAAAAACAAACAAAAAAAAGATAAGAAAAATTTCTACCAAATTATACTTGCCTGACCACCCCACCCAACCTTCTATTTCTTTTAGTTTTAGGTCACTGAGAAAAGGGTTCATAACTCATCAAACACTAGGCCCTGAAAATAATAACTAAGGAATAGACTTTATTGGATAGGTGTTAGGGTTAGGCTTTGGATCCCTTGGGAAAGAGGACTTTCTGAATAGCCTGAATAGTCTGCTTGGTTTTCATGCTATAGATTATGGGATTCATCACAGGTGGAATAAGCAAATACACATTTGCCATAAGAGTGTGTACATAAGGAGGGGCTGTTTTCCCAAATCGATGGACAAAGCACAAGCTAATGAGAGGGATGTAGAAGATAGCAACAGCGCTTATGTGGGAAATACAAGCGCTAAAGGCCTTGTGCCGCTCCTCTCCGGAAGCAATGCTTAGGACAGTCTTAATAATCAGAATGTAAGAGAGAAGAATAAATATGGAGTCCACTCCTGCTGTAACTATGAGGGCAGTAAGTCCTAAAACACTGTTGATCTTGTTGTAAGAACATGAAAGCTGGATTATATCAGGATAGAAACAGTAGGAATGATGGAGCACACGGCTTTGACAGAAGAACAGACGCTTAAGAAGCAGGGCCAGAGGCAATAGGATGACTGTTCCCCTGACAAGAATGGCAAACCACACTTTGATTATTCTGGAATCAGTCAAGATAGTAATATATCTCAGTGGGTTACAAATGGCAACGAAGCAGTCAAAAGCCATTGCCAGGAGCACTGAAGACTCCATGACAGTAAATAGTTGAATGAAGAATGTCTGAGCAATGCAGGCATGGAAACTGAGCTGTCTTGCATTGAACCAGAATATGCCCAGCATAGTGACTAGTGCTGAAACACACAAGCACAGGT
>NW_004444353.1:22661-24283 GCF_000243295.1 Trichechus manatus latirostris | reverse complement strand
AATGAAGATTAAGCACATAAGGAAGAATCTCTATTCTTTATGTCCAAGCTGCCCTGAAAAGAGGAAGATGCTAGGACCTCTCCGGTTGTAAAATCTTAAATCAAAGGCAATTCAATAACATCTTATGTTTGTGTGACTGTTATAACTTAATATTGTACAATACTTCCTTCAATAAAGCTGAATCTCTTGTTTCAAAGTGAGCCCGCATCAAGCCTTCTAACATTAATAAATGACCATTGTCTCTCTGATGACTCAGTACTTAAACATAGAGTGATGAGGATGAGGAAAAGGCCGGGTTCTGAGGTCTCATTCTATTCCCAGAGTGGAAGGTACTTATGAGGAACTCATTCTCAGGATAGTCATTTACCCATCAGATAAATCTATTCCTGAGGGATATTTCTGGTCAATTGCATTTGTTTTTATACATTTGTGCTTACAAAGTCACTCTGCACAAATCTATTTGCTTTCTCATCTGGTTTCATGTAGTGAAATTGCTGATATTATTTTATCTTTGACCTGTCATGATTGATATTGATATTATATGGCAGGAAAAATATAAATATTGAACAAATACGAAGAGTATATACATATGTATTTTTTACATCTGTTCTGCGAAGAAGATGACTTAAGTCAGCCTATACTCTGGGATTTTAGATCCAGTTTGTCTACAGAAAGACCTAAAGATGCTTTTTCTGTCTTTCACAATAGAAATAGAAAAAAAAAATTTAGATTGGAGATCATAAACAACAGATAAATATACAATTGTATCTTGCCCTAGATCAGTGGCTCCCAAAACTGGTTTTGCATCAGATTCACCTTGGGAGCTTCTTATAAATACAGATTCTTAGGCCTCATCCCTGGGTTTCACAAATGGTTTACCTTCAACTGCTAACATAAAAGTTGGTGGTTCTAACCCATCCAGTGGTTCTGTGGAAAAAAATGACCTGATAATCTGCTTCTGTTAAGATTACAGCCAAGAAAACCCTATGGAGCAGTTCTACTCTGTAACACATAGGATTGTCATGACTTGGAATCAACTTGACCACAACCAATAACAACAGTCTTCATCCCAGAACTAGTAAAACAAGAAATTCTGGGAGTGAGGCTCAAGAAAACGCATTTTTAAAAAGACCCTCAGGCAATTATTATGTATCTGACCCTGGACCATAATTCTTAGGTAACCAGCCTATGGATCATCCTTTGGAAAACACTTCACAGACAATAGATGTCTTTGTCAGCTGCTCGTATTATTATTTCAAATAATATACCACATTATTGATTCTCATTTTTAAGCAGCTTCTATTGTTTTAGTTTTTTTTTCCTCCTAGTAATGCTTACGTCAAGCAGCTTATGATTTTACCCCATGGTTGAGGTAAAGTAGAAGAATTGTTAAAGTTTTTTGTAATTTGAATTATTCAAAGTTTGTGTCCTTTGCTAAGTTTTTTTGTCAGAGGGCATCTCTATAATAAACATTTTAATGAAACTACATGCTTGTAATTTTTATTTCTCCTCAGACGTTAAGTTGATTTAAGGCAAGAAGCTAACCTTGTTCACATTTATATTCTCAACGCCTGTCCCAGTACCAAGTTTAGAGTAGATGCTTATTACATGTTTGGTGTTGG
>NW_004444353.1:17976-21564 GCF_000243295.1 Trichechus manatus latirostris | reverse complement strand
AAACCCACCAAGGCTCCCTAACTATCACACAGGAAACCATAAATATGCTTACAAGGTTTATCTATGGGTACAAAAGACAAAAATTTTACCACTGCATTACTTGCAAGCCTCATACTCCAGCTATTTTGCTTCATCTAATGTTTCTTTGGAGCCCTGGTGGCACAGTGGTTAAGAGTTCAGCTGCAAACCAAAAAGTAACCTGTTCCCCAGCTGCTCCTTGGAAACCCTATGGGGCAGTTCTACTCTGTCCTGTAGGGTCACTATGAGTTGGAATCAACTTGACTGCAATGGGTAATGTTTCTTTTGCCTTTCACCATTACACAAGTCCCCACTGGAGGGCAGCAAATACTTTCGGTGGTAAAAGAATATTCCTAAAGAACCTGAGAGCCGGAAAAAGTGGATGGTATACCATATATATCACAGGTCATGAAAGAAAGGTGAACCCAAACTTTAACTACTTTGGACAAGAGGTGTTACTTCGTTTAGTTGGTGTATGAGAAATAAACATAGAAGGGATGTTTATTTGTTTATTTTTAAATTTTATTAGAGCTGAGCATTTTGAAAATTAATTCAAAGTGCATTATTTTGAGCAAAGACAGCATAGAGAGTGGATAATTAATCAGGTATTGGAATAGGGTAGCTGAGAAGTAGTGAGAATCTGAATTAGAATTTCAGTGGTAGAAGAGGAAAGATTGTCTTAGAAAGGATAACTGCCCTGTTGAGATGTTTGAATTGGATGGTGCCTACCTAGATTTACTTAACTTTAAATTTGCATGGATTTATAACTCCGATTTGCGATAAATCTTCACTGTAATTTAAATAAAGGTCCTTGTGGGAACAGTAATGGTTAAATATGAGTTCCTTTGGAACATACAAGTTTAAGCATGGTTTTTTGAATCTGCTTTGTTTTCACACTATAGATGATGGGGTTCATCACAGGAGGGATCAGCAAGTATATACTAACAATGAGGGTGGGCACATATGGTGGAGCATGTTTACCAATGCTGTGAACAAAAGACAGGCTGATCAAAGGTATGTAGAACATGGCTACAGCAGTGACATGAGAGATGCAGGTGCCGAAGGCCTTTTTCCTCTCCTCTGGGGATGCCATGCTGAGAACTGAGCAAATGATCAAGACTTAAGAGAGCAAGATAAAAATGGAATCCACTCCAGCAGTAGAGATAATTGCAGTTAGTCTAAAAGCACTATTGATCTTTGTGTTTGAACATAAGAGCTTCATCACATCAGGGTGAAAGCAGTGGGAGTGATGGAGCACATGGCTGTGGCAGAATGACAGATACTTAAGAAGAAGGACTAATGGTATCAGAATCACAGTCCCCCTTGTAATAACTGCCACACCAATCTGTGCAATCCTTGCATGAGTTAGGATGGTAGCATATCTCAAAGTGTTAGAAATGGCCACAAACCGGTCAAAGGCCATAGCCAGGAGCATTGAAGATTCCATGAAAGTGAAGAGGTGAATGAAGAACATCTGGGATAAGCAAGCATTAAAGCTAATCTCCCTGGCATTCAGCCAGAATATTCCCAGCACTGTTACCAGGGTAGAGATGCATAAGCCAATGTCAGTGGTAGACAACAAGGAGAGGAAATAATACATGGGCTCATGAAGGATAGGCTCAGTGAAGACTACAAACAGGATCAAGGTGTTCTGACAAAGGGCAGTTAAATAGAGGCAGCAGAAGGGGATGGAGATCCAGACATGAGCCCATTCAATTCCGGGGACCCCTGTAAGAAAGAAGCAGGGAGAGGTAGAGTTATAGAAGATTGACATTGTGGTCTGCAGGAACAGAATTCTCTTGTAAGATCTTGACTTTCTAAAATTAGAATTTAAATATTATTTGTAGTTGAGGTTAAATACACATTCAGTAAAGTCAAAAAAACTTAGGAGTACAGCTCAGTGAAGTTTTACATCTGTATGCACGCACGTAACCACTTCCAAGATCAACTGATGGAGCATTATTAGCAAACCAAATGCTTCCTAATGCCCCATCCTTGTCAATGTCCCCTAGGATGGTAGCCATTATCCTGACTTCATTACCATGATTAATTTAGCCTGTTCTTGATCGTTATATAAATGGAATCATGCAGCATATTACTCTTTAGTGTCTGGCTTCTTTCACTCGATACAATGTCTGTGAGATTTATCACTGATATATTTAAATCAGTTCAATTTAATTTTAATTAATTTAACAAAATTTGTTTGGTGTTTATTATTTTCAATCTTGTATTCTTATCAATCATTTTTGGATTAATTTTTTATCCTTCAACTAAATTATAAACTTAACGTTTATCAATATCATCTCATGAGAGTAGGGGGTTATTTAGCTAATCTTTGTTTAGCAGAGTTGTTTGTTCACAGTAAATATTCATTATGTATTTGCCAATTGGTTTCTATTTTATTTGTCCTTCCTGAAATTTTCTGTTTATCCATAATTAGAAATTAAAAATTTACCCTGTTTAGGAAGAAGAGAAACATCCTGGGGTCACTATGAGTCAGAATTGGCTCGATGGCACCCAGCAACAACAACGTAAACCTAAAGAATGCACCCCAGTTAATGTCTGTTCGTCCTGCCTCACTATATGTGTTTACTAAAAGAAAGATGCTTCAGTTCCTATAAGTCTGAAGCTTAATATTCTTCTTAATTTATAAACCTAAAGTACTGCTTTGTTTAACATTATGGAACTTGCCTCTGCTGTCGGAAAAATAAAGTGGCAAATAATCTTTCTTTTCAACACGCATTGCTGGCCCTTAATCTGTTCTTTGATCTCTTGGATATATAATGTTGTGTGAATGATCAAACCATGTTCCATATAATATCTCAAGTATTTTATACAGATTATTTCTTTTAAGTCTCATGACAAACCTATAGAGTGGTATTATTATTACAAATGCATATATTGAGGTTTAGAAGTTTAGGTAAATTCTCCAAGATCATAATACCTGTAGGAGATAAAGCATGGAATCAGTCAGAGAAAATGTGACTTTAGAGCTTGTGCTATTAACAACTACACTACATTCTAATTCTACTTCAATTAATCCTAATATAATTCTGTATCAATACATAAGACTAATGTGAGAGAGACAGCTATGTGTATAAATATATAAAATTTTTATGTTTTATAGTTGAAACAATTTTATTTCATCATTGCATATGTATTGCATGATATGTAAATAAATTAATGAGGCTTATTTTTAGCAAATAACAAGTTTTTAAGCATAGTATTGGGTGTTATAATTAAAATTAATCCATTGTGGAAATAATATTCATTCTAATAATGAAACTATTACTCAAAATATTAAAAAAATGTTTTTTTAAAAATTCCTTTAGAAGCCATCCGAGATGATTTTCATTAAGTATGTCCATTTGTGTATAGTTTCTATTACCTAATTTGACGGCATAGATTATGCATCAGGATGAAAATTAGTTTGACTGTTTCTCCAAAGATAATGTCTATTTCTTCATGCTTTCAATTCTATAGACATTTTATGGTCTACAGCTTTTATTTATTTAGTTTCCTACTTTAAAGTACTTACCTTTATTTCAGACCAATCTCATAATATTAAAT
>NW_004444353.1:14261-15780 GCF_000243295.1 Trichechus manatus latirostris | reverse complement strand
GGACTTTATTTGTTCATGTTTCCATGGATGCCTGGAATGAAGCCAGTGTGTGAACCCAGGTCTGATGGATCCTGAAGCTGTAGTCATTTTACTGTGCCATATTGCTTCTAGGGTTTAGAACTAAATAAATAAACAAAAATGATTCAGATTGCTGTGTACTTAAAAAACTGGATGGAATCAATTTATTGCACCAGGTATAAACTAATCAGAAATATAAGTTAAACAACAGTGAGGATGTGCCAGTGGCTCTATTTTGGGGTTTGATTATTATGTGGGTAAGGAGTGATAAAGTAATATATGTATTTAAGAGGCACAATTTTTGCTATAAATAACTAAAAAGACAAAAACAAAATTATCTGTAAGAAATTTGGTGTTTCTGAATAGGCATCAGCCCCATAGGAGAGAACAAATCAATGGAAAGTAAGTATAATCAAGGGCCAGGGTAAGTGGAGAGGGTCTTACCTTTCAAGATGTGGAGAATTAAGGATTCAATAAAAAAGGTGTTGATGGAGCAATGCCAGAAGACTAGGTAAATGAGTTTCTTTAACTTCACTTCCAAGAAATTCTTCCTTATGTTTATCTAAGCTAAATGACTTACGATACAGCTAAAGTCATCAGACACATTTTATTATAGACACAACCAAGTACTATTTCTTAGAGCAGCCAGCATTTTATATAAGAGACCTGAGCATCCTTGGGTTTTGGTATCCGAGGGAGTCCTGGAACCAATCTACAATGGACACCGAGGGATAACTGTAATCTCTAAACATTTTAAAGAAAAGAACACAGGATTCAGTGTCTTCTTGGCTGTTGGAGTTTGCTTAAAATTTGGAAAGCAAGAGAAGCTACTGAAGACTTTTTAATCAATACTGCGATTCCATTATAAAACTGATATGACATTTTTGTGAAGGATAAATTAGAATGAGGAGAGATGGAAGGTAGGGCCACCTGTTGGAATGCTCCTATAGTAGAGAGAGATTCTGAATACATAGAATAGCAGTAATGAGGTATCAAAGAAGCTACGTTTGCATTATTTGGTACCTGTTTGAATGGGGAGCCCTGGTGGCACAGTGATTAAGTGCTCAGCTGCTAACCCAGAGGTTTGTGGTTCAACTGCTCTGCGGGAGAGAGATGTGGCAGTCATAAAGATTTACAGTCTTGGAAACCCTATGGGGCAGTTCTACTCTGTCCTATAGGGTTGCTATGAGCTGGAATCGACTTGATGGCCACAGGTTCATTTTGGGTTTTTGTTTAAATGGTGAGGATAGAAAGGTCAAATATGATGGAGTAAATTGTGGTTGGTTGACTGAAAGAAGCTGGCATCACAAAAAGGATTGACAAGTTTGGTTTTGATCAAATAGAAGTCTAAACAGAAAAACATATTATCAGAGGTCAGAAGATGTTTGGTCAGTTTTCTTCAAAGAAGGAAAACCATTTTAGTCACTTGTATCCTTTATTACCAGAAATAATTTCACTCATTGACAGAAGGATAGGATTTTTAGTGAAAGGAACAAAATAA
>NW_004444353.1:3864-5202 GCF_000243295.1 Trichechus manatus latirostris | reverse complement strand
ATTCCATTCGGTGCCTGGCTGGGTTCTTTATCTCTTCATCTGATGTGTAGGGTTTCAGGAATGACATGTGTCTCTGTTTGACTTAGTCTTTCGGATCTTCGCTGTGGAGGGAGGGCATGGTACTTCTGTCTATAGAGCCATGTTGCCTGGAAGTCCGGAAATTATTTTTCAAAAAATGCATTTTTTTTTTTGGTCTGCTTGACACAACATAGGACATTGAGTACAGAAGCTTATATTTTTAAGTTAGTATATACATTTTTGTAGGGGTTTTTTTTTTTTTTGGTATATTTTTATTCAATTCTCATAAATTGTCCTAGACAAAGAATTATTAGTTTTCCTAAAGTTTAATGTTGTGCAGCACTATTTGTTAAGTAGCGAAGTATTTTGTATTAAATTTATTCATAAAACAGCAACTGTCAGAATAAGTAATTGTTTAATATAACAACCATGATAATTTTATAAAAGAATCTAAATTATATATCAGGGATATTTTATTGTACTTATGTCTAACGAAGTAAATTTTTTATCTTGATTATTTTTTAATCTTTGCTTCAGAATATCTGGTTCCGTCTCTGCTGGCCTAAAGGAAAGGTATGACATGTTAATACAGTGTTCACTCTTTGTAATTTTATGTAACTGTTCTGTTATTCATCTAATTAGTGATTTTGTGATCATCAGTACTTTTGCCTTGAGCTATTTTGCTGAAAGAGAAACTTTGAAGTTAACAATATGTAAAATTTCAGTAAATCATATAATCCCTAGCATCATGACCTTAAATACTTATGCCATTATTCAAATTTTCTTAATGCACACTGTTGGGTAAGTAGTGGATATGAGAGTCATGGTGTGTAGTTCTTTTGCAAAAACATTTGCCCTTTTCTGATAACAGCCTCAGACATAGAGGCGAGCCCAATACTCTGGGGCCATCCTACATGAACCTGATTGATCAATACCAGAGACTTAGATACCTGACCTAAGTGGAGACAATCATATGCTTTTATGAGAACTTTTTAAATATTGTATTTTTAATAATTTCTGACTTACAGAAAAACCGCAAAAAGAATACTAAAATTTTCATATATATTTCACCCTTCTACTTCATCTCCTGAATATTTGAAACTTCCATGGAAACACATGAAGACTGGAAATTGGCTGACTCAGACTGTTTAAACTTTTAAGCGCCCCACAAATGCTACAGCTTTTTCCCATATCAAAATTTGTTTGTTTGGATCCTCCTTCTCTAACCTTACATATTTTCCTCTTTTGTCTTAATTAGATAGATGTGACGGTTATTAAAATTTTCCCTTCACATCTCAGCTGCTCTTTTCTTAAATCCAT
>NW_004444353.1:0-1276 GCF_000243295.1 Trichechus manatus latirostris | reverse complement strand
TTGCATCTTTATTACAACAAATCAAACAGCCTCTGGTACAAGTAATAAAGAGGAACACAGAGGTTTGCATTCACTTGTAATGGACTGCATTTCATACACACTATCTTGTTAGCATGTGGAACATGTATCTTAAAAACACTTAGGGACTTGCTATAGCAGTGAAGTTTTTTGGTGTTCAGTAATCTGGAGAATACTGCTATGTTCCCTCAAAATGAAGGGCAAATTATTTTACCTTGTACTATTGTCACTAAGAAAGACGAAAGCATTTGGTGGCCTTACTTGGCTTTTGGAGGCTGAATATAACATTCTTGACAGTAATGTTTCAAGCTATTTTCCTACAAATTTACCTATAACTATATAAGAGAGGAGGATACACTCAGGCTAGTTTTTAAAATGACTCAGTTTGATACATTGGTGGTAGCAAAACTACAGCACCCTCAGAGCTGGTGATGCAGGACAGGGGAGATGGGAAATCTTAACAGTGGGCCAAATTATTAGCAGTACATTTTATTATCTCTTTTTTAAAGGGAAAGGGAATCTGAGATAAGATATACAAAGATCATTGGTCAGTGGAGAATTACATTGCTAGTGTTGGTGGGTTAAGGGCCTAGGTGAACAAGTGTAAAAGATTGAAGATATGGATGTCTGGGAAAGCAACATAAGGATGGACCTATGAAAGTGAGCACAAAGTGTGTGGATCATTTTGCTTATATCAACATACACAGGAGAGCATCTATCACAGAGGATGCAGTGGACAACCAGTGAGATAGGGTGACTCCTCCAATGGAGGCTGGTCAGCCTCTGTCTAAGCCCATCTCAGTGCTCACACCATGGGCTGATGAAGAGAGTAGCTATGGTGACAGGTGTGAGAAGAGCAACATTGATTTTGTCGTACTGGTGCTGATCTAGCTACTGCTACTGACAAATGTTTACCTGTGAGCAGAAGAGATTGACATTACATCCTTGATGTGGCACTATATTTACAGGAGAACAGCCAACAAGTTTTTGGCAAGTTGATTTCATCACATCCCTTACATCTGGGGAGCACAGCAATACATCATTATTTGCATTATACTTTATTTGGAATATAGATTTGCTTTATTAGGGATATTGGTTTGCTTTCCCTGCCTGTAGTGCCTCTCTCAGCAGCACTATCTGAAAGACTCATTTTATAGAGAAAAAGAAAAAACAAACAAAAAAAAAACCCCAAACCAAACCCATTGCTGTCAAGTCAATTCTGACTCACAGCAACCCTATAGAGCAGAGTAGAACTGCC
>NW_004444352.1:320046-321153 GCF_000243295.1 Trichechus manatus latirostris | reverse complement strand
AACGGGGGGGCGCCGGGGGCCTCCCACTTATTCTACACCTCTCATGTCTCTTCACCGTGCCAGACTAGAGCTCTCTTGCTGTCCCACTGCTGCTGCCCTCCCCCCGGCCCTGGAGGGGGGTGTGTAGGTGGCAGGTGGGCACAGGCACGGTGGCATTCCTAGTCTCACTCATCGGGTAGACAAGAGGGAGTAGTGGCCTCGGTTTGGTGGGGAGGGGTGAAAAGAATAAACTCACCTTATGGTCTCCCAGTCAGGTGAGGTAGTCAGCCTATGGGACCCTCTGCTGCCTCTGATCAGGAGGATGGGTTAAGCGGAAGTGCATTTCTCTGGCTAGAACACTCGGTGCCAGGA
This sequence comes from Trichechus manatus latirostris, assembly GCF_000243295.1. Taxonomy (NCBI): domain Eukaryota; kingdom Metazoa; phylum Chordata; class Mammalia; order Sirenia; family Trichechidae; genus Trichechus; species Trichechus manatus. The sequence continues at coordinate 320,802 of NW_004444352.1, read as the reverse complement.
CACCTCGCGTCCGCTGAAGCCAACAAGCAGGACCTGTTCCTCTCTGGAGTGCGAGGAGGGGGTGCCGCCCTGGGACAGGTTGGGTGGGAGAGGTCCCGTCCACACTCCACGGATTCACCACCTTGTGAGAGCCGCTCACCTCTGAGATCCAGGGCCAAAGCTCCTGGCACCCTCCCTGTCTCTGCCTTTCCTTGTGTGTCTGTAGAGGTTCTCTGACTCTTTTGGGAAAGTCGTGAAGTTCCCCTTGCTGTCTTCTTCACCCGAGGTTGCTGCTGGCTTTGTCCTACATTAGCTGTGGCAGGCCTGGGTGGCTGGCTGAGCTCCTCCGTTCCGTGTTACTCCTCCTCTTTCGCTGCCTTCCTTATTTCTTGAGTAGGTGTTTTGATTCGGTTCTTAGACTTTCTTTTTTCATGTTCAGGGTTCCCGGATTGTTATCTGCTTCTGTTTCACTTAGTTTTCTGGGTCTTTAGTGCAGACGGACATTATGGTGCCCATGACTAAGCCACCGTCTTGGCTCCACCCTCCTGAGTAAACATTCTTAGCAGACACCGTCAACAAACATTCCTCATCCAAGCTAGAAATCCTGACACTTGTTCTCTTTTTGTTACAAGTAAAATTTACAGAAAGGCTGATTGTCTCTTTAGAACAGTAGAAGTGAAGGTGTCAGTTTAATTCAGAATGGATTTTTAATTTAGGCCATTTCAGTTACGCCAATGCCTTCGGATCAGTCTCATTGGTTTTGAATACAGGTAGTCC
>NW_004444352.1:284128-319932 GCF_000243295.1 Trichechus manatus latirostris | reverse complement strand
GTATCTTATTAGTAATATGCAGTACATACAGTGTTGCAGTGCATAATATGCTGATGTTATGATTCTCGGGTATTCACTCGTAGATGTTCAATATTATGATTTACTGATCAAAACACTGTCATATAGCAGCCTGTGGCCTGGTCTACAATGAAGTCTGTGTCTGTGTTGGTGTAGGGCATCATAATGGATAGAAAGTAGGATAATGTTCAGCGCTAACGACTTATGACAATTCAACTGCCCATGAACCCAACAGCCGTCAAGACTCCAACTTCGTTGTTCAACACTGACGCCAACAAATAAAGATCAGGTTTATAAAGATACTGATAATAAAAGACAATAATAATGAAAAAAAAAAGAGGTATTGACTTACATCAGAACAAAGTTACAACGGTGTGATTGTAATGTAATCTTGTGGTAAGTCGTGGGCTAACTGTACCATGAAACAGAGGAGCAGGTTTTGCTTGATACAGGAAACATAGCTCACTCTTGAATAATCACAACCCATACCCACAGCCATTGAGTCAAGCTATGCTTGAGCCCATTTTTGCAGCCACTGTGTAAAATCATCTCCTTGAGAGACTTGCTCTTTCTCACTGACCCTCTTCTTTACCAGGCATGATCTCCTTCTGCAGGGACTGATCCCTCCTGATAACATGTCCAAAGTACGTGAGACGAAGTCTCACCATTATCACTTCTAAGGAGCATTCTGGCTGTACTTCTTCCAAGACAGATTTGTTTGCTCTTCTGGCAGCATAGTCAATATTCTTTGTCAACACCATAATTCAAATGGATTGATTCTTCTTCAGTCTTCCTTATTCCTTGTCCAGCTTTTGCATGCATGTGAGATGATTGAAAATACAATGGCTTGGGTCAGGCACACCTTAGTCCTCAAAGTGACATCTTTGCTTACAGTCTGGGAAACCCTATTTGGCAGCTGTACTGTCCTATACGATGACTATGAATCGTGATTGACTCCAGGACACACAAACACAACAACCACACGGTAGGAAAAAAAATGTCAGCTTGAATATATGTGACCTACACAACTTTCCTCTTTTACTGAAATTGTTTGAAAGGTTATTGGAAGCAGCTCTGGTGCTCAGGACCTCAAAGAGTTTGAAATGGTTCAAAAAGTGGAGAATAAATTTCTGTTGGAGGGGCAGAAACTGAAAACCCGTGTGTGGGGGAGGGGAGGGGAGCGGAGCTCATGCCTGGCCTGTTCCAGTCCACGCCCCACCCCTCTGAGGCCCTGTTCCCCACCCCCGCCTGGTATCCCAGGCCTCGCCCCCTGCACCGCCCCACCCCACCTCTTGCCATCCCAGTGTAACCAACAGTGTTAACCTGTTTCTCCTCCATCCATCACACCCCTAGTCTGTGGCCAGCTAGTTCCTTATAAGGCATCCTGTGTGGCAGCCCAAGGCCACTTGACTGCTTCCTGTCCGTTCGGACATGTGCAATAAGCAGCAAGGCTGTGTGCTTAGATGAACTTCATGCATCACACCCCGAAAAACACCCCCCCAGCCGCCGTGGCTCTGCACCCTCACACGTTAATTAGTTCCTGGAAATGCCCGCCTGTTCTCAGAAGCTTGATGAACTATGGATAAATTCCCTATCCCCAACCTTATAACTCTCCTGGAATCCCCAACCTTAGGGAGCTTGATCTGAGACTTAGTCTCCCAGATCCTTGCTTGACCAGCTTGCCGTAAAGTCTGCTTTCTCTTTCTCAAAGGTCTGGTGTCTCTCAATTGACTTAGGGGTAGCAGGGGGCAGGAACATCCTGATAGTGTTACACCAGGCCCCGCCCCCTGCACAGCCCCTTTCTGTCCCTTGCCATTCCAGCCTCTACCCGTTGAACACCCTTGCAGGCAGCGCCATTTTCTGCGCAACGGAAGAAGCTCACTGTGAGCGAAGATCCCACAAGGTTAAGTCGATGTCTTTTTTCTAATTCAAATCGGCGGTTCGCGTCCCCTCCAGCCCCATGTCCTCCCCGCTTGGAGTCCGAGGGTCCCTGCGGACGTTGAAGTCCCCGCACACGCCCTGCTGCTGCCTTGGATCCGCCTCTATTTCCGGTTAAAGCAGCTGCGAGCCTGTCCGCACGGCCTTTCCCCCTCCGGACGGTGCACCCGCCGCCCCCTTTCTTGTCGGAGCCCTGCACCGACCCCTCCCCGGAAAGGCACCGCGGGGCTTGTCACCTGCTCTCCCAGCCTGTTGCCTTGCGCTCTCAGGGTGGCCCCCCATGCCCTATGACGCAAATCAGGAAGTTTTGTTCGTTTTGTCATTTTCAGTGAAATAATCTGTTTCTTCTTTTTATTCTTGAAGTTCATCATTTCTTTAAAGTTCTATTGATATTTACTTAATTTTTAATATGAAATTCGTGTCTCCTTTTTCCCTACTTGGTTTACAGATTTGAACGATCGGTTTACTACTTTTCAATGCCCCCTGCCCCCCCCCCCCTTTTTAAGATCCCTGTGTGGGGCAAAATTTTAAGCTGGTGTAGCAACCTAAAAAAAATTTTGGCGGTTTCAATCCAGCCAGTGGCTCTGCAGGAGAAGCCTGTACTCTTGTAAACATTACAGCCAAGAACGCCCTTTGCAGCAGTTCTCCTCTGTAACCCGTGGGGTGCCATGAGTCGGAATCCACTCCAGTGCAATGGTTTTTTTTCTTTTTTTAATGTTATGTTTTTAAAGATACAGATATTTCAAGATCATTGCTTTGACCACATTCTCTGGTTTTGAGTACTTTGATTCTTCGTGGTGAATATGACTTTCAGTTGGTCGTTTACCAATTGTCACATAGATTATAAAAAACTTTTCTTGTAATCACATTGTAAGTCTATAAACTATCTTTTGCTTTTTGATTTGTTTAGTTTTGTTTGCACTGTCTGATTTTTTTTTTTTTAACTTTCATTTTTATTTCACTGTGCAGGAACTGTGGCCTACCTAACACTTCCTTTTCTTTTTTAGAGATTGTTTCACAGCTTTACTTCTAACTGAAGACAACACAATATCCAGTAATACGAAAACTGTTAACTACGGTAAGATATTGTCTTATTTGCAATTAGCTGTCAGTTTCTTTATGACTCACTACAGGGTCATATTTGATGAATGTTCAATCGTGTATCCAAATGTCTTTGATAAAAGTTCCGTTAGTATTCACTAATTTGTTGTTGTTAGGTGCTCTGCAGTTGATTGTGACTGATAATGACACTATGTGACAGAGTAAAACTGTCTCATAGGGTTTTCTAGGCTGTAATCTTTATGGACAGGTACTTTGGACATGTTATCAGGAGGGACCAGTCCCTGCAGAAGGACATCATCCTTGGTAGAGGGTCAGTGAAAAAGAGGAAGACCCTCAACGAGATGGATTGACACAGTGGCTGCAACAATGGGTTCAAACATAGTGATGATTGTGAGGATGCTGCAGGACCAGGCAGATGTTTCATTCTGTTGTACAGAGGGTTGCTATGAGTCAGAACCTACTTCCATGGCACCTAACAACAACAACAGTCTTTATGGGAGCAGACTGCCAGGTCTTCAGTTCAAAAGGGCAGCTTTCGTTTAGCAGCCCAGTCTTTCACCATTCTGCCATCAGGGCTTCTTATTCACTAATTTAGATATACTAAATTCTCAAGATGCTTACATTTTATTGCATTGTATACATGATGATTTCAATGGGAATTGTTTTTAATTTTTCTCTTCAGGCTTAATGATTAATCAATTTTTCTTTAATTTGTATGTTCCTATTTAGTCATGTTTCCCACATACATTTTTACGTACATACATAGACATGAATATCCTATCTTCATGTGTAATTTTCCCTTTTGTTACTTGCCATCGAGTTGATTCTGTCTGATGACAACTCCACATGTTACAGAGGAGAACTGTTCCGTAGGGTTTTCTTGGCTATAATCTTAATGGCAAATGAAAGCACTGTTTGTTTACTGCAGGTTCTTCTTGCAACAGAGATGCTCTAATCGGCAGTCATGTTGGTTTCCTTTGTAATCCACACAAATGTCCTAAGAGCAATCTTCCTTCTGTTGTTTTTTAAAAGGTAATGAAATCAAATCAAATTCTTCTGGAGTTAAAGTACTACCATAGTTAGCCAAACTCAAAACTACCACCAGTCCTCCAGACTGCCAAATCTGTCTGGGACATCTGAAACCAACTTCAAGTTAGGGAGTTTACCAGAACCGCCCTCAGGTTCCACACAGAGACTCTCAGAACTCATTGGAAGCTATTATACTCTTGATCACGTTTTTACAGGGGAAACATAGAAATTAGAACCAGCCAAAGAAGAGACACATAGGGCAGAGTATCGGAGGGTTCCAAATGCCAAACTTCCATAACCTCAGGATGTGATTGATGGCATTGATGGTGACAATATCTATGGATTATGGCCAACCCAAGATGCTCACATGAGCTTCAGTGTCCAGCATTTTTTTTGAGTCTTCATCACATAGGCATGATTGTTTGAATTATAGCTCATGTGGCTGAACTCCAGCCCTCCACTTGCGGCCCCATCCCCCAAGTCAGGCTGGTATCATGGGGGCCGAAGCCCTGTAATAAACCCAAACTCCATTTTGTAAATGCCTCGGCATCCGTTTTCTTCCAGCCTGAGCTTAAACATTACTTATTTCAGAAGACCAGGTCTGCTCATCTTCCTAATCAACTCACCCTCACAACCGCATGAAAATCCCAAATAACCATCCAGAGGAAGTTCTTCCTCTCACTGGTTCTCCCTTTCCCACCCACGTGTCACATCTTAGAACCTAGATGATAACCCCAAGCCCTCTGCCAAATTTGTGCCGCCTGGGCCCCCCAGCTTCCTGCCACTTCTTTTAAATTAGCCAATAGTCCCTAAGCTCATGAAATAAACTGTACTCCCCCCGCCTTGACCTTATTAAAGGCCAAGCCCAGGTCTGTTTGCACTCTCTTTGATTCTCGCCTTCCTCTCTAATGTAAACTGCATGTGGCCCTTGAGTGTGCTCCCTTTCCAGGCCCTGTGAGTAATAAATAGGCATTTCTTCATTTTGGTTGTTGAATGTTAAAGCGCAGCTTTGTTACCAAAGAAACCCCACCTAATTTCCACACAGGTGGTCTCACCAGCTGACCCCCTCTGGGTAGCTGTGTGTTTCCTCCTGCGGTGGGCTCTCATGTTACCTGTTCATATTTGTCTGATATGAACTCAAGCCCCAACTCTCTAATCACATTACCAGCTTCCACCTCTTTAGTATAAACCATCAGGTGTGGACCAAGGGGCCCACCATGAATCATAAAGGCAGTCCTGTCACTCTGGAAATTCCAAGGGTTTGGAGGTTCCCTCCCAGGAGCCAGGACAAAGGCCAGACCTCTCTGTGTTGTTGTTGTTAGTTGCCATTGAGTCCATTCTGACTCATGGTGACCCCACTGTGCAGAGTGGAACTGCTCCATGCAGTTTTCAGGGCTGTGACTTTTTGAAATCAGGTCTCTAAGCCTGTCTTCCAAGGAACCTCTGGGTGGGTTTAAATTGCCAACTTTTTGGCTAGTAGTCAGCACTTAATTGTTTGTGCCACCCAGCCCCAGTAGTACTCTCTGTAGGTGAGATCGCATTCCTTACTACAGAAGTAGAATTTGATCATGTCCATTGTACTAAAATACTGACAGACATTGTCTTAGTTATCTAACACTGCTATAACAGAAATCCCACAAATGAATGGCTTTAACAAAGAGAAACTTATGTTCTCACAGTCTAGTAAGCTAGAAGTCCAAATTCAGGGTGTCAGCTCCAGGGGAAGGCTTTCTCTCTGTGTTGCCTCTTATCATCAGTCTTCCCCTTGACTAGGAGCTTCACTGTGCAGGAACCCTGGGTCCAAAGGACACTCTCTGCTCCATGCGCTGCTTTGTTGGTGGTATGAGGTCCCCAACTCTGCTCACTTCCCTTTCCTTTTATCTCTTATAAGATAAATGTGTTGCCAGCCACACCCCAGGGAAACTCGCTTTCCATTGGATCAGGGATGTGAACCGAGCAAGGGTGTTACATCCCACCTTAATCGTCTTCAACATAATCCAGTCTTGCCTCATTAACCACAGGCAGAGATTAAGATTTACAACATATAAGAAAATTATACCAATTGCAAAGGGAAGACAACTACACAACACTGGGAATCATGGCCTAACCAAGTTGACACATATTTTTGGGGGATACAATTCAATCCATGACAAACATGAACAGAAAATGATCATGAAAATCCAGCCAGAAAATGCATCATTGAGAGACAAGTACTGTTATTTTGGTGAATTATGCTGTTGGTTTGCATGTACCATAGGTTTCTTTAAAAGACATATTCTCATTTCAGTAATTAGTTTTATGTATTTTTCCCATGGCATTAAATATTTTTACACTATCATGTTAATGAAAAGCCCTGATAGTGGAATGGTTAAGTGCATAGCTGCTAACTGAAAACCTGGTGGTTTAACCTACCCAGCTGCTCTGTGGGAGAAAGACCTGGCAGTCTTTTTCCATAAAGGTTACAGCCTGGAAAACCGTATGAGGCAATTCTACCCTGTTGCATGGGGTTGCTAAGACTTGGAATCGACTTGAGTGCACCTAAGAACAACAACAACACGTGTTAAAACCAAAAAAACCAAACCCATTGCTGTTGAGTTGGTTCTGACTCACAGCAACCATACAGGACAGAGTACAACTGTGCCATAAGGTTTCCAAGGAGTGGCTGGTATATTCACACTGCCGACCTTTTGGTTAGCAGGTGAGCTCTTAACCACTGTGTCACCACGGTGCCAACATCATGTTAAAAGTAGTAAGATGTTTTTAAGTGCTGCTGAGTTGGGTTTAACTCCTAATGACTCTATGTACAAGAGAGCAAAACACTGCCTGGTCCTGCACCATCCTCACAATCATTGCTATGTTTGAGCCCCTTGTTGCAGCCACTCATTCATGGTCTTATTCTTTTTCACTGACCTTCTACTTTACCAAGCATGACGTCCTTCTGCAGGGAGTGGTCCCTTCTGATAACATACCCCAAGTACATGAGATGAAGTCTCGCTATTCTCGCTTCTAAGGAACATTCTGACTGTACTTGTTTCAAGACAAATTTGTTCTTTCTTCTGGCAGTCCATGGTATGTTCAGTATTCTTCGCAAACACCATGATTCAAATGCATCAATTCTTTTTCGGTATTCCTTATTCATTGTCCAGCTTTCACATGCATATGAGGTGATTGAAAATACCATGGCTTGGGTCAGGGGCACCTTAGTTCTCAAAGTGACATCTTTGCTTTTTAACACTTTAAAGAGGTCTTTTGCAGCAGATTTCCCCAATGCAATGCGTTGTGTGATTTCTTGACTGCTGCTGCCATGGATGTTGATTGCGGATCTTAGTAAAATGAAATCCATGAGAACTTCGATATTTTCTCCGTTTATCATGATGTCGCATATTGGTCCAGTTGTGAGAATTTTTGTTTTTTATGTTGAGGTGTAAGCCATATTGAAGGGTGTGGTCTTTGTTCTTCACCAGTAAGTCATTCAAGTCGTCTTGGCTTTCAACAAGGAAGGTTGTGTCATCTGCATATTACAGTTTGTTAATGAGTCTTCCTCCAATCCTGATACACAGTTCTTCTTCATATAGTCCAGCTTCTCGGATTATTTGCTCAGCATACAGATTGAATAAGTGTGGTGAAAGGATGCAATCCTGAAGCGCACCTGTCCTGATTTTAAACAACGCAGTATCCCATTGTTCTGTTTGAACAACTGCTTCTTGATCTATCTACAGGTTCCACATGAGCACAATTAACTGTTCTGGAATTCCCATTCTTCACAATGTTATCCTTCATTTGTTATGATCCATACAGTTGAATACCTTTGCATAGTGATTAAAACACAGGTAAACATCTTTCTGATATTCTGTGCTTTCAGCCAGGATCCATCTGACATCAGTAGTGATCGCCCTCGTTCTACGTCCTCTTCTGAATCCAGCTTGAATTTCTGGCAGCTCCCTGTCAATGTATTGCTGCAACCATTTTTGAGTTATCTTCAGCTGAATTCTACTTGGGTGTGATATTATTGATATAGTTTGATAATTTCCACATTCTGTTGGATCACCTTTCTTGGAATGGGCACAAATGTATATCTCTTCCAGTCAGTTGGCCAGGTAGCTGTCTTCCAAATTTCTTGGTGTAGACGGGTGAGCACTTCCAGAGCTGCATCCATTTGTTGAAACATCTCATTTGGTATTTTGTCAATTCCTGGAGACTTGTTTTAAAAAATAGTAGTAGTAAAAATAGTAACGAATTATGTTTATGCATATAAGTGTGCATATATAATGAGCTTTTTACTAATTCTTTGTTGTTCGTTTTTAACTTGTTTCAAGTTTTCTCAGTTAGGAAACCCTCTGCCAATGTCATTTCTTTGTTTGTTTGTTTTTTTGGTAATGTCATTTCGATGGAGTATATTTTACTTGACTTTTTGATTCCCTGCGTTCAATTCTAGAACTCCAACCATCTGCATTCTGCCAGTTATTAAGATGTTTGACCCAATACAAGTTACAGCCTGTGACACAGTTTTGTTCTCTCTCAAGTGAGAACAGATCATTTCTGTTACGCTCACAGGGTAGATCCTGACCGTTCTTTAAAGACTCTTGCTGAGGCTTTGTCATCCGTAATGGGATGAATTGTTGGTCTGGTTCATCTGAGAAATCATATGTGACTTGGTGAATACCAAAACCAAAAAACCAAACCCATTGCCTTGAGTCGATTCTGACTCACAGTAACACTGTAGGACATAGTAGATGTGCCCCATAAGCTTTCCAAGGAGCAGCTGGTAGATTTGAACTGCTGACCTGTTGGTTAGCAGCCTTGGTAAAGAAATCCACTTGTTGAATTGTTTTTTCGTTTCTATATTTCTTTTATCATCCACACAAATATAAAATCCACAGTGGATCTCATGTCCTCAGTGTCCCTTAAGCACTAACTCCCCATTCTTCACTCCACTGAGTCCCAGGTAGCAACTAGTAAACTTTGATCTGTGTGCCTTAATCATAGATTAAAATTAGGGATATATAACTTGATAAAATTATTTTATATGACACTTACCTCAATCAAAACTGATTCATATACCACTTGCCTCCCTCATATTATGTGAAAATAAGAACAACCCTCACCAAAAACACCACTCGGCAGACTATTGGAGACATGTGTTTTTGACGTTAGCTACCATTGATATACAAGTAATTGTCCCTAGATTTTCCCCAGAAGGAGTGGTTGTGCTTGGATCCTGCTCAGAGGGCTTTGTAAAGGGGCATAATGTTAGAAAATTACAGGAACCTTGTCTACCTGGGTGAGATGGGAGAAGCCAGCATCAGCGGTTGAATGTCTTTGCGTTTTCCATTGTGAGTCTCTTGAGAGCCCCTGCCTTTGTTGACTGAATTTGCTTTCCTTTCGTTATGGGAATGATTGAGGCTTTGTTGACTGAGAACTGAAGAACTTCATAGTGTGGCATCTGGACTTCTACCTTCCCCTTTCTTCAAATCATCTGCCCTGAATTGATGGTGGTTCCAGAATTTGAGTGTGCATAAAACCACTGGCCAACGTCTCAAACATCCAGTGTCCTGTTTACTCCTGTGTGCTTTTGATTTAGTAGTTCATAGAAGAATGCTTAGTGGCCTGCACCTTTAAAATGACTCCTAAGTATTTAGAAGGAACAGGGCAGTGGCTCCTTTAAAAAAAAATTGTAGGATATATAACTAAAACTTCCCATTTATGCCATTTTTAAGTGTACAATTCAATATTAAATATATTAACAATGGTGTGCAGCCAACTCCACCATCTCATTCCAAAACTCGTTCGTCATTCCTAACAGAAACTCAGTACTCCTTAAGCAATAACTCCCCATTCCCTGCTCCCTGAGTCCTGGCAGCCACTAATAAACTTTGGTCTCTATGCTTTCGCCAGTTCTACTTGTATCATGTAGGTTATACCGTGAAATATTTGGCCTATTTTGTCTCACTGATTTCACTTAGCATAATGTTTTCAGGGTTCATCCATGATGAAGCATGAACACAATTTCTTTTTTGAGTGAATAGTTTTTTATGGTGTGTGTGTTTTTTTAATCCATTCATCTGTTGATGGACACTTGAGTTGTTTCCACCTTTTGGCTATTGTGAATAATGTTGCAACGAGCGCTGATATACAGGTATCTTCTTGAATCTATGCTTTCAAATATTTTGGTTGGGTCCAAACTACCAGCCTAGGAGTGGAGTTCTGGGTCATATGGTAATTCAGTGTTTAACTTTTTGAGGAGCTGCCAAAGTGTTTTTCACAGTGGTTGTGCTATTTTACACTCTCACCCACAGTGCATGAGTTTTCCAGTTTGTCTACATCCTCATCAACACTTGTTCTTTTCCATTTTTCTGATAATAGCCATCCTAGTGCGTGTGAAATGTTATCTCATGTGGTTTTGGTTTACATTTCCCCTGTGCCTAGACGGCACTGAGCATCGTTGCATGTGTTTGTTGGCCATTTGGTTATCTTCTTGGAGGAAATGTGTATGTAAGTCCCTTGACCATTTTTTACATTTGGAAGTGGATTTCCAGGCCTTTCTTTCTAGTTTTTTTTAGTCTGGAAACTCCCTGGAAACCTCTTTCACATCATAGCAATATGCAAGTCCCCATTGACAAATGGGTGGTAGCTGTGCATGAGGTACACTGACCATGAATTGAAGCTGGGTCTCCCATGTCGGAGGTGAGAGTTTTACCACTGAAGAATCAGCATCCCCATTTTCCATTTTAACAAGGGTGGTTGTTTGACACAGAACTTGCCAATAACATAGAGAAAGTCACTGGGTCTCATACTTCCCCATGTAAGCAATGCAAAGCCGAAGAAGGAGAAAATAAGCTTTTCCCCTCATCCTTCAGTCTTACTCTTTCTCATACAGCAGCCAGCTTGCCACAGTGACAGTGTGGGCTGTCTGGTAATGGAGGTAGAGTAGGCAGAAAGAAGGAGCCTCAGTCACTGATTACTTCGCAGAGCACCTGTCTCGTCCTGAACTGTAACCTCTGGAACTTCTTGTTATATGAGGAGATAAAATGATAAAGTTCTTACGTGTTTCAGTTTTGCGGAGTTTTGTCATTCATAAAGGAAAAGATTCCCACCTGACCAATGAGATTGTTATTTTGTGTTGAGAGATTCTGAACAGCCATTGTAATTTATGTTTTAGAAAAATGTCATGAAAACCTTCCTCCGTTGCTGATGAGAGAGGGAGAGACAGGTACTACAATGAATCTTCTCTTTATAACTACATTTTGGATTGGTCTTCTATCTTTCGTCTTTCTATTTTCTCAGCTTCTGTGGATTTTACCTACAGTCCTTGGCTGAGACAATAATATCCTGGTGTTTAAGCTTAAGACTCACACGTAAGGTCTTTGTTATTGTTACTCTCAACAATTTGTGATACTGTAGACCACTGTTCACTTCGTTTATATAAGAATATATTATATTGTTGTAGTTAGGTAGTGTCAAGTCGGTTCAGACTCATAGCAACTCCATGTACAACAGAACGAAACACTCACAATCGTTGCTATGCTTGAGCCCATCGTTGCAGCCCCTGTGTCAGTCCTTCTCTCTGAGGGTCTTCCCTCTTTCACTGACCCTGTACTTTAGCAAGCGTGATGTCCTTCTCCAGGGACTGATCCCTCCTGATAACATGTCCAAAGTACGTTATGCATAGTCTTAACATACTCCCTTTTAAGGAACATTCTGGCTTTACTTCTTTCAAGATATATCATATAAATATGCATAATTATCACTCTTAACATAATGAACTTTAATTCTTTAATGTAATCTAATGCCCAAATAGACATAATGTGCTTCCCTTTGTATGTTATGCTGTTGTTGTTAGCTGCTTTTGAGTTGGCCCTGACTTACCGTTACCCCATGCACTATGGAATGAAACGGACCCTTCTTAGTCACAGGATTTTTAGGTAACTGATTTTCAGAAATAGATCACCAGGCCTTTTTTCTTAGCCCGTCGCAGTCTGAAAGCTTCACTGAAACCTGTTCAGCACCATAGCATCACACAAGCCTCCACTGACAGATATATATGGTGGCTACATATGAGGTGCCTTGGCTGGAATGAAAGCCAGGTCTCCCAAGTGGAAGGTGACAATTCTACCACTGAACCACCAATGCTTCCTAACTTTTTCAGCAATCTCTGAAATGTTTTCCCTAGAGCCAGTACCATTTTAAATTGGTACCTTTAATAATAGCCATCCTAGTAGATGTGAAATGGTATCTCATTTTTGTTTTGCTTTGCATTTCCCTAATCACTAATGACTTTGAACATCTTCTCGTATGCTTATTGGCCGTTTGTATGTATCTTCTTGGGAGAAATGTCTATTCAGATCCTTTGACCATTTTTTATTGTGTTGTTTTCTTTTTGTTGTTGAGTTGTAGGAATTATTTATATATTCTGGATATTAAACCCTTATTCGATATATAATTCCTAAATATTTTCTTCAATCTGTAATTTGTACCTTCACTTTTTGGATAAAGTCTAATGCACAAATTTTTAGTTTTGATGAAGTCCAGTTGATCTATTTTGTCTTTTGTTGCTCATGATTTTGATGTGACATCTAAGAATCTATTGTCAAAAACTAGGTCCTGAAGCACTACTCATGCGTTTTTACCCTAAAAGTTTTATAGTTTTAGTTTATATATGGTTATTATTCTAGTCTAAGTTAATTTTCATATGTAATGTGATATCTGGGTCCAACTTCATTCTTTTGCATGTGGAGACCCAGTATTCCCAGCCCCATTTGAAGTTCAAGAGGCTATTTTTTTCAGACTATAAATTTTTGACCTTCTTGGTAAATCAATTGACCATAAATGTATAGGTTTATTCTGGACTCTCAATCCTATTCCGTTGGTGTTTACTTCTATCCTTATACCAGAACCAGACTGTTTGGATCATTGTAGCTTTACAGTACATTTTTTAAAGTGGATGAGTGAGTTGTCCTACTTTGTTCCTGTTTTTAAGATTGTTTTGGATTGATTCATGTCTTCTTGCAATTCCATATGAATTTCAGGGTTTGCTTTTTTGCTGTTAAAATTTTGTCAGGGATTTCAATGAATCAGTAGATCACTTTGGGTACTATTAACGTCTTAACAATATTAAGTCTTCCAATCCATGAACACAGGATATCTTCCCATTTATTTAAACTGAAAAAAAAAAAAAAAACAGTTGCTTTTGAGTTGATTCTGACTCATGACCACGTTGTATGTTTCAGAGTAGAACTGCACTCTGTAGGGCTTTCAATAGTTGGGACTTTTGTCAGTCTGGCCAGTGGTTTGTCGGTTTTGTTGATCCTTTCAAAGAACCAACTTTTGGTTTTGTTGATTCTTTCTACTGTTTTTCTATTCTCTGTTTTTTTCTCCTCTGATCTTTATTGTTTCTTTTCTTCTACTGGCTGAGGGCTTTTTTTGCTGTTCTCTTTCTATTTGTTCGAAGTCTGTAGTTAATGTTTTGATTTTGTCCCTTTCTTCTTTTTTCAATAGCTTGGACTTTTGGAAGTAGATCTCCAGGCCTTTATTCTGAGGTGACTTCCATTTATTCAGATCTTTTTAATTTCTTTGCATAATGTTTTATGACTTTCCTTGTACAAGTCTTTCACCTCCCTGGTTACATTTATTCCTAGGTGTTTCTTTTCTTTTAAATAAAGTTTTCTGGAAGGAGTTAAAAATGAATCAAGCTTTAGAGAAAGGGGGCTGGCCAAGGTGGGGGCTGGAGGTCGAGCTCCCTTTGCACCCTGCCTGCCTCAAAGCCCTGGGACTGAAGCCTGGCCTTGGGGGCTGGGGGAGCATGAGCGTCACAAGGCAAACATGGATGGTGGTGATGCAAGGGAAGGAAGGGGTCGAAAACAAAGTGTGCACTTCTCTAGTAGCCTGGCCTTTGCAGATCAGTTTGCTCTGGGCCCTCACCTGTCTCCCCATCCTGTCACGGCCTCCTCAGTACTCCCAGCCTTCTGCAGCTCCCTGAGGGTGAAAGGAGCTGCATGGGAATGAGGCTATGTAGGCCTAGCGTCCTGGGTATTGTGGTATTGTTATTGCATAGCTTGCATAGTTCACTTCTGCATGCTCCTGTGATTCTGATTTATTATCCACTCCTGCATGCTCCTATGATTCAGATTTATTTTCCTTCTCTGTTCCCGCCTGTTTTCCCATGATTTTATAAAAGTTTAAAATTAACCTAAGTTCCTCTCTGAGAGGTAGAACAGGAAGTGGTAAAATCTAGAAGCAAGACAACTGAACAAAGGGGTCCATGTTGTGACCGAAACCAGGATGGCGTCAGAGGATCTTCAACAATACCCGCAGAAGCTCATCCTGTCTAGAGGGTGGTCTTTGTGCCCATCTCAAAGGGGAATTAAAATTCCACAGATCCTTTAGACCTTGACTCTGTCCCTATAAAATTCTCTGTTTGGCCTCAGGAGGGGAGGCAGATTTTGGAGGAGCCCATTCCCCTCTGTCTCCTGTATATCAATATACAATAGAGACCCTCTTGCTGCTCACCTCACCCATGTCTCATTATTGATTTTTGCGGAAGGTGGCTCTGACTCACGTTTTGCGTTAGCAAGTGTCGGCAAAGGGCGGCGCCAAGGATCTCCAACAAGCCCTCCCTGCCAGAATACCCACTCCTGCCCTCCAGCACAGCCTTTCCCCACCACACTCTTTTTGTGTGCCCCATCTCTCCAGGCTCCCGGTGGCGCGTGAATCACAGTCTCCAGCGCCGGGGTGAGAACTGGGCTCTGGTGTCTTCCCCTCCCTCTAGGAAAGGGAGGTCATCACAGAGGCATCCTGGATCCAGGTCAGCTGTGCCGCCCCCACGCGCTTCCCCAGCGTGTGCCATCTGCCACCTGTGAGTCTCTCTTCAGGGGCTTCCATCTCAGGCGCTGACGAAGGTGGGGGAGTGGCTGATTTGGCCTCTCTTTTCTGGATCCTTCTGAAGCACTTCGTAGCCCCTGTCCTCACCTTGTGCTTTGGAACCCCCTCTTCGCCCAGCCCTGGCCATCCCTGGGCTGCGGGGAGCAGCTCGCTCCCAGTCTTTCTAGGAAGGCCAAGATAGTGGACATCCTCAGACTCACGAGCTGGGGAGGGTGGGAAGGAGGCAGCCCTCAGGGCCTTTGTCCCAGTTATGGGTTGGCTCTGTCCTCCTGGCCCAGGCTTCTCCAGGGGTTCTCGCTGTCTGTCTCCTGGTGTCTGGGTGTTCACGTCTGCGAGGAGTTTCACTGGTAACCTGCACTGTACTTCGGAGACAGCTGTGGGTGCGTGCATGAGTTCCCATCGCCCCTTCAGGCCTTTCTCCACACACAGCTTGCTGTAGTCACGGGGGTGTGGGGACACTGGGTGGCATCTAGCTTAAGCGATAAGCCCAGAATGGGCCGGAGTCTTGGACAGGCAAGCAGGACCTGGCTGGACCGCTGAAGCCAGCCAAGGAGCGGGGCGGGGGTGTGGACATGGCTAGTAGTTGGGCTGAGACAGGGCATCCAATATAGAATGTTCATTCCTTCAGTTATAAGCCCTGGAGCAGGGAGTACGTGGATATGGATACCCCAGGGATCTTGTGCAAATGCAGATTTTTATCTTTCATGGGGCTTTGTGTTCTCTGTATCTCACAAGCTCCCAGTTTAAGCTGAAAATAACTGTTACAGAAGTAGGATGGAGCCACTAGTATACAGATTTATGCGAGAGACAGAGAGAACGTTTACACTGAATCCAAGGAATAAAGGAGTACCAGTCAGCGGCATGGCGTCTTGGGGAGGAAAGAAATGGGAACAGACTGCTCCTTAGAGAAAACTTAATGATTGTCTGATTTACTGGTTGACTGATTATTATAAGGTTTAAAGAGAATGTGTTCAGGAATTCTCCCAGATTTCTGGAAAGCTTGGGAACTGGTGGTGTCATGGCCAAAGAGTGAAGAAAAACAAACTAAAAACCTTAAGGGGAAGAAAGAAGTGTTGGTTGCAAAATCAACAGGAAAAATACTGATCATATATTATCATGCTTAATTGTCCTGAAAATCTTAAAAAAGCAAAGCACAACAGAAGACTTTCAACTGCACATGATTAGAAATCATTGACACATGATGAGTTCATTGACTTGAACTTGGAAAATACATTCTTGCTGAAAATTCAGCCATGTTAATATCAATAAAATTGTGGGTTGTTCTATTAAGGTGAACCCTTAACCTCATAGGTGAACCCTCAACCTAAGCCATGGGCCTTTGATGCCCTGGAGGAAGCTGGGTTCATGTTCTCCAGCCTGGGCAGGCCTGGATGCCCCTCATGGTCGGGGATGAGGAAACTTTTTTTTCTTTGACTTTGTTGGCAAAGGAAGAGGCCTTTGGAGCTGCATGCATGAAGAATGCAAGTGTGTTCTCTGAAAGGCTGGAGCAGTATCTGCCTTAAATGCGAATGTCCTCAGAGTGGAGCATGTCTTTGAGACTGGGGGGAAGCCCTAGGGAGAGAAAGAGCTGAAGGCCAGGAACCTGTCACTTCCTCCTTACCCAGCATTGTCTCCTTCTTCCACTTCAGGTCCCAGGAGTGGCACAGGGAGAGCTAGTCCAGTCTAGGCAGCAGGGGACTGAGGGCGGCCATCTTGCACATCCATGCAATCTCAAGTAAGGATTTTAACTGCCCTGACTGGCTGTGTGGACCAAACATCATTCATCTGCCTCCAAACTGCCTAATGGCCCTGCTTCCACTGCCATCCTTCTTCCTGAAGTGGCTTCTTGGGCTAAGACAGCACATTCACATAGACTTCCAGAAGCTGGAGCCAGGATATGGTGAGTACTACAGAGAACTGGGGTATCGTAACTACAAGGGGTGCGGGTAGATATGAATTGTTGGGGGACCATGTGTTCCGGGCCCTGTGGTTCCTCAGTGAGGTAAAAAGTGGCTGAGATGGCCAAGGGTCTGAGCCCTAAGAGGCATCCTGAGGCCCTGCTCCACTGTCACTGGGCCCTTTCTCTACACACATGTGGATTTTCAAGTCTTGGAAACCTGGGGCCACCTTCCTTAGCTGACTCTCAGGGCTGACATCATGGAGCGTTAACATCCCTGTCCTGCGCCTTGGCTCTTTGTGTTGAATGACAGAGTCTGCTGACCACGGAGTTTGAAGACAGAGCAGTTCTGGCTGAAAAGACCAAGCTTCAGGTCCTCCAGAGCCATCCTTGTCCCATCCTTGCAGTTTTCTTGGCTTCCCCCAGGCACTGGAGCCCTTTTCGTGCAGTTCTAAAACTACAGCTCCCTTCTCACACTGTGTCGTGTGGTGGAAAATGGGGGAGAATTTAGTAGTGGAAGTCCCTGACTGTTAAGCGGGCCGTAGGTGGGGTTTGGTCCTCTCATAAATTCACCAGTGAAATGAAGCAGGGGACAGTGAATCCAGCTGGATGGTGTGTGGGGTCTCCAGATCCATCCTTTTTTGGAGGGATGCTTCTTCCTTGAGTCTTTCAGGTGTGTGGGGAGCATGTTTCCCGAGTCTGAGTCTGTGTCCTCTGTCTCTGCTAGAGCTGCTATTAAGTTCCTCCAATTTTCAACTACTTTCCACCTGCTCTCCACAGTCTTTAACTGGAATCTAAAATAAAAGTGTTTCTTTTGGTTAGACAAGCTCAGCTTATGAGATGGTGTTTTTTACTTCTTTGGTTTACAGTTTCCATTTCGGGAAAATTTCTAGTTTATGTTTGTACTGAGAATTTTTCAATTTAATGGATATAAACTTCTCAAACACAGAGAAGTGCCTATTTTAACTGATGTAAGCGTGAAAATTTAAAACTGAAACTGTATTTCTCCTACTTTGTTAAACAAAATGTAGCTTGGAATTTACACTTGGTTTCTAATTAACAAATTTTCCTGGAGATCTTTTTATAACAATACATACATACAGAACTTGAATCTAAATTCTTATAAAACTTCATAGTACTGCATACAATTGATGTTTGTTTGTTTTGACCATATTGCCACCAGTGGACCCTTAGATTGTGTTCAGTATTTCGCTCTAACAAAGCTTGCTCTAGTGAATATAGATGTCAATTTCTGAGATTCAGGTATCAAAAGTTTAGCCATGTAAGTCCTTCTCAACCAGGACAAGTTAAAATGAAGGGGTTTTCACATGACTTTGTAAAATTATTATATGAAAATTACATTTCTTTCATATTTTCAGCCGTTGCTTTAAGCTTTTATTATCAACTATATCATAAACAAGGAGTGCATAAACGGTTCATGTATAGTTTAAGTAACAGGAATCTAAATCCCTGACAATAGATAGACCTTGTGAGTTTTTACGGCCTCCCACTGTGTCCCACCCTGATCTCATCTATTTCCCGCCTGGACATTATTGCTATCTGCATTGGAAAAGTTTATTATTATTACAGGGATTATATCTTTGACATCCAAGTCTTTTATTTGTTTTTTTAAACAGCATTTTATTGTTTTTTTAGTAAAAGTTTACACAGCAGTTTAGGTTCTCATTCACCAGTTTCCACACAAATTGTTCAGTGACATTGATGACATTCTTCACAATTCGTAAACATTCTCAATATTTCTGTTCTGGTTCTTCCCTTTTCATTAACCTAGTTTCCCTCCCCTTACATTCTTAACTTTGTTTTAAAATAATTGTTGACCGTTTGGTCTCTTATAGATGATTTTTTAATGCAGCACAGTACTCACAGGTGATATTCTTTATTATGTGAGCCAACCTTATTTAGTTAAAAGGAGAGTTCAGGGGGCTAGTTTTGGTTTAAGGTTTAAAGAGTATCTCAGGGCAACAGTCTTGGGGAGTCCTCCGGTGTCAACTGGTGTTTTTTTTTGTTTTTGTTTTTTTTTTTAGGAATTTGAGATTCTTTTCCACATTTTTCTCCCATTCTATCAGGATCCATCTACTGTGGCCCTTATCAGAATGGCTGGCCATGGTAGCCAGATACCGTCTCATCTAGATCTTCTGGTCTCAGGTTCACGTAGACTGTTAGCCCTGTAGACTAGTTTCTTCTTGGAGTCTTTAGTTTCCTTCTTTCTCTTTTGCTCCAGACGAGTAGAGACAAATAGTTGTGTCTTACATAGCCACTCACAAACTTTTAAGACTCCAAACATTACTCACCGAACTAGAATGTAGATCATAAACTTTATGAACTATGTCAGTTGACCGAGATGTCTCACAACACTATCATCCTAATCCTTTAATCCCAGGAAACCAGTCCTGCTGATTGTTTGCTTACATCTAAGAAGCATCCATAAATGTGACACCCAAGTCTTAATCAATAATCTCTATATTTACTTTTGCCTCTTTTGAGCTTTTTGTAAATTTAGTTATAACTGTGTCTGGGTTCTTCCATGACTTGTTTTCCTCAGAATGCTTTTGAGTTTCATACATGTTTTTGTCTGTAGCTGTAGTCTACCCAAGTTACTATGTATGCATGCTCCCATTGTATGAATGGGCCAGAATTTACCTATGCATTGTAGAGTTTACACAATTCGGGTGCTTCAGATGTAGCTTTTGCTCTTGTGAATATTGCTCCATTGTCTTTCCAGACTCAAAGTACAATCACTCTCTAGTGAAGGGGAAATCATTGAGTCACAGATGATAAAAAGCTGTTGCTGTTGAGCCGATTCTGACTCATAGCGACCCTATAAGACAGAATAGAACTGCCCCACAGGGTTTCCAAGGAGCGGCTTGGTGGATTCCAACTTTGAATTTTTGGTTAGCAGCCAAGCTCTTAAACATGGCGCCACCAGGACTCCTGTAAATCATAGCCATGTTTTAATTTACTAAAACAAATTTTCCATCTCATAAAATATTCATATATATCTGATTTGTTCCATTTGTTTATCTAATAAAGTAATTTTTGATCTTGCAATCTGTGTATAAAACCATGTCTTGCTTTGATTTTATTGTTCAAATCCCTTACTCTACTCCACTACTGAAAAGGCTGTGCATATTCTGCTGTTGTTAATTTATACCTCTATGACTTTTTAGGGCTTCTTTATAAACGTTGGAAAAATTTCCTCTATTGTGTAACTTATCTTCTCACTCATTTTGTTGCCCTTTGATGAACTGTTATGAATTTTAATATAGTTGCATTTGTCAATCTTTTCCCTTATGACTGATCCTTGTTATTAAGTTTTTTTCTCTATTCTGATGTCATAAGATCATTTCCTTATAACTTCTGAAAGTATTATAATTTTACGTTCTCATAATTAAAGCCAATCTATGTGGAATTGATTTTTGCATGTGGACTACATAGGAACAGACTTCCAATTAGATAATTATTTGATAAAACACAAAGCTTTTGCTTTCTACTTGATTCCACCTTATCGTGACCCCATGTGTTTCACCGTACAACTGCACTCCACAGGATTTTCAATGGCTAATTTTTTGGTAGTATATCATCAGACCTTTCTTCTAAGGTACCTGTACCTTACCTTCAACCTCCAGCCTTTTGTTTAGTAGCTGAGCACTTAATCACTTACGAAACCAATTAGTTGATTTTTCTCCACATATTGAAGTGTGAATGCTTTCTGTCACTGCCTGGCGCTGCTTGCTGTGTCTTGAATTAACTTTCCATAGAGATTGGAGGGCCTTTTCTGGGGCTGTTTATTTTTTTCTGTTGGTCTATTACGTATGCCTATAATGATTCTATACTGTCTAATATGTTATAGCTCCATTTATAAAATAAGTCTGTAGGAATACAATCTTATATATGATATGTGTGGACAAGCCCATTCCTTATTCCTTAGA
Organism: Trichechus manatus latirostris; assembly: GCF_000243295.1. Classification (NCBI taxonomy): domain Eukaryota; kingdom Metazoa; phylum Chordata; class Mammalia; order Sirenia; family Trichechidae; genus Trichechus; species Trichechus manatus. The sequence goes on along the minus strand of NW_004444352.1, from coordinate 299,160 downwards.
ATATCTTGGCTATTTGTGGACAATTGTAATTACATATAAATATTTGAAGAATTTGTGTGAAGTTCAAAAAAATAAAATTGGAATTTTGTTGAAGTACATTGGAAATGATGATCTGTTTGTGGAGAACAGTAGTCTCAGGGCATGCACTATCTTTTCTTTACTTCAGTCCATTTAAATCTCGTTTAATAATGTTTTACAATTTCCCCCTTAGGACCTCTTATTGATTACACTCCTTTTTGATGCATTTTATCCTTAGTAAATATATGTTATCTTTTTAAAATTAATTTCACAACTTCTTAGTGCTTGCATATATAATTGAAATATTTAAAATCTTAACTCGATATTTATTTTGCACGCTGAATACTCTCAGTCCTGTAATTGTCTGTACCATCTTTGGGGCTTCTATGTATACGATTATTTAACCTTAAAATATAAAAAATTCGATTTTTTTTAATCTTTAACATTCTTACTTCTTTACCTTTTTTCTTCCTTTTTCTTTTTTGGTATGTATTGGCTACAACGTCTAGGATCACGTTGAATAGGAATGGAATAATGAGTATCCTTGTTTCTTACCTCCTGTTACTAGAAAAGTATTGACGTTTTCAGTAAGTATGTTCTTTGATGTACTTTCTTTGTGTATGCCCATTTTCATCATTTCTTATCTGATTATGGCCATAACCTTCTAACATACCTCGCAGAGTTTACATTTGCCTCCTACAACTTCTTTAAGTTCTTTAAGAGCTATTATATCATTTTCCCTCTCTCATTAAAGGTGTTAAATTGCTCTGCATGTCACTCAGATGGAAAGCCAGCACTTTTCAGAAATGCTTTTCAGAAGCCAGCACTTTCCCCAGAACATGACATGCCCACTGGCTCCAATCCCCTCTCCAAACTCCTCACCTGTCACTCTCCAGCATTTCACTCTGCTCAGGCCATGCTGGGGTTTGGGTCTCCCTAAAACATACCAGGCACACTCCCATCTGCTGGCCTGTGCTCTGGCATTTCCTCTTCCTGGAACAGTCTATTCTCAGCTGTGCCTTCTGTCATTCCTTTGCACCATTCAGGTCTTAGCCCAGGTCATTCTTCTCAATGAAGTCAACTCTGAATACCCTAACTAATACTGCTGCTCGCATTGTCAGCGCCATCAGTACTCTGCATTCCAGTAATCAGGTCTCAATCTGGTAGTGAACCTGGGTCCCTGCGCAGCAACTCACCTGTGCGTCTCTGCTTCTCCCATCTCCCACTGTGATGAGACAGGAAGCCTGCCTGGGGCTGAGGTTGGGTATTTAACTACTCTAGGGCTGTTAGACTCGGGTAAAACAGTTTTCCTTCAGAGCAGGCCTTGTGAAGCAGAACAGAATGCTCTGGGTGTATTTCAAAACGGCTGCTTTTCTACCAGCCTCCACTAGCAGGACAAAGGAATTTTTCTCTGATCTTCACACTGAAAGCTGGTAGGATTCATGGAGGTAAAACTCACAAAACTGTGTGGGTCTCCCTAAGGTGGGCCTTCTGGTATATTTATTCCTGAAGCTTGTATACACCAAGAATGGTACTGATCCTGGTGGTGGTTTCTGCTCCTGGGCTGCTGCTCTGGAATGATCTAGGTGTCTCTCCAGGTTTGGGGGCAGTTATTTGCCCTGTGACCTCAATACTCCGAGTTCAGTATGTTCAGCCTTTTTTTCTTGAGGATGAGAGTGATGACTGCCAAGCTCTTTACATATCGGACCAAAACCTGAAATTCTTCATTTGTGTTTTGTGTAATTACTGTTGTCTGTTTTCTTTTACTTGCTTGATAGTATTTACCCATGCTGCTTTCATTCTTCCAGCGCCACAATGTACATGTTTACCCTTTGCTAATGACTGTTTCATTCTGTGAATAACCAGCGTATCTTCCCTTTCCCAGTAGTGCTGTTTGACTCCTGTGCCCCTACACTGGGAGTTATTGAAGTCGATGAACATCAGAAATCTGTATGAGTGTTTGCAGTCGTCACAGAGTGCTTCCAAGTTTTTAGAATTGATTTCGGCAAGTTTGCTTATAATATGTCTTGGTGACTTTCTTTTGGGATCTGCCTTATGTGGTGTACGATAAGCATCCTGGATAAATATCTTCTCATCTTTCACAATATCAGGGAAGTTTTCTGCCAACAAATCTTCAACAGTTCTCTCTGCATTTTCTGTTATCCCCCCCGTTCTGGTACTCCAAGTACTTGTAGGTCATAGCTCTTGCTAGAATCCCACATAATTCTTAAAAGAGTGTCTTCATTTTTTAAATCCTCTTATTTTTCCTCAAATAAGTTGGTTTCAAGTGCTTTATCTTCACTCTCACCAATTCTGACTTCCATTGCCTCAATTCTGCTCCTATGACTTTCTATTGAGTGGTCTAATTCTGAAATTTTATTGTTAGTTAATCTTCTGGATTTCTGATTACTGTCTCTCTATGGATTCTTGCAGTCTGTTCAATTTGTCATTATGCTCTTCTCTAATCTAAAATTTCCTCTATTGGATGTTCTGCATTTTGCTTAATTTCCTTCCTAATCTCTTGAAGAGTTCTGTATATTAATCTTTTGTATTCTGCCTCTGGTAATTCCAAGAAATTTTCTTCCTCTGGAAAATTTCTGGACTCTTTATTTTGGGAGCTTGCTGAAGCCATCATGGACTGCCTCTTTATGTGATTTGATATTGACTTGTCACTGAGCCATCAATAAGTTATTATATTTATTTATTTTATATTTGGTTACTGTGTCCAAGCTTCTTGTTTTGTTTTGATATGCCCCAATAGGCTGCTCGTGTGAGCTAGCCCAGTCACCAGCACCATTAAAGCTTCAATGTCCTGACCCCAGGTGGCCAAACCTTCCACTAAGTATGTGAGCCCAGAAGTCCACTCACTTATCCTGTATGGATTCTGCTCAGCTGTCCAGGTAGTCGCCCAACAAGTGTGTCATGCAAGCTCTCACCTATGCTTCTAGACAGGCATGGGTGATTGGTGTAGGCACAGACCTGCGGCTGCAGCAGGGGGACACAGGCTGAACAAGGCAGGGGGCTGACAGCCACCCCGAAGTGTCCAGGAGGAAAGTGTGTTGTTATTCCCTACAGCGTGGAGATGGGTGGGTTTTACAGCCAGACTCTGAGCACCCAATGCTGTTGCCTGGAAGGACTGGGGAAGAACCTCTTATTTTTGGGCCTCTGTAGCAGGTAGCTCTGTGACGAGCTTGGAGCCAACAGTCCTCAGGCCCTTGATGTGGGTAGGGCTGAGGAGTGTGGATGTGAGCCTATGGATGACCAATATCCCATGTGCAGGAGAGAGCCTTGAGCCCCAGTTAGATACTTTAGGAGAAAGGAAAATGATTTCTTATATCCAGAAGGTAGGACCTTAAAACATCAGCAGTATTCTCACATAAAACCCATAGTTTCCTTTTATTTACTCAGTCTTATGTAGTTAATGTCTATTCCACTGGTTTCTGGATCAGCCACAGTCTGTGAACTCATCAGCTTCTGCATAAGAGTTCTGGAAATTTTGATTGAGTCTAGTCACTGTCCTTTTAGGAAGTCTAACATAGTCCATCTTTTTGTTGAGATATTTTGGTCAAACGTTTTCAGTAAATCAGCAAAGTAAAAACTTATCTGCAGATGACAAAACTTAATATGGCCATGATTAACTTATAAAAATAATACTCTTAATAGTGAAAGACCTAATAGAAGTTAATTACAAGTGCAATGTAAAGGCCAAATAAAACCAGTGTTAAAAAACTTTAGATAAAAATATTTCTAAATAAAACCATTAACCATATTCAAAGACCTTCAGATGTAATGCATAATAATTTTGAGGCAAAATACCATATAGTCAGGATATACCAAGAATATACTGAGATTATCAAATCTCTAAATACCTGAATTGTAATAAAAAAAAACTTCATAGGTAAATGATGTGAATTCCCCGCTCAAACGATTGGCTTTGATGATGCTAGATTCAAAAAGATAAAGTTGCGACCAAGTTAACAATAAAGAAATAATAATATTATAGGTCACTGTGAAACAATACTTAAGTTATTTAACCGAAGATCTTAAAGTAAAAACCTTAGCTTTCTTTTCTAAAAGCCATGCAGCTTAGTGTTCAGACTCAGAAATCTTATTCTAATGAGAGGCCAAACCTTTCTCTTCGAGGCAGATTTCATACACAAAGAATAAACTAACCCTTTAACTCAGAAATCAAAGAAAATTTTATTTTAACAGTGAGAAACCCAGTTCTTTGTTTTATATGCTACTTAACATTAAAACTCCTAAAAATCTCCTAAATTAAACCATTAAACTTTAGTCAGATAAAACTTAACCATATCAAATAAGTTTCTTTTTCAATAAAACTCTTAAACTTTGTCTTTGTTGCATACTTCTTTAACTGGCAAAAATGAACCTTTATTAGCAGACTTAAATATATGTGTATATATATATATATATTTTCTTTCCTTTCTCTTGTGGCATAAAAGACAAAGTATATCAACTTAAATTATGACAAGTATCTATTAACTCAATTTAACATCAGTAAGTTACCTAACATGTATTGGGAATTATTTTAAGCCTGTATGCCATAAAGCATAACCGTTGCTGAAAGTCTGTTTAAACATCCCAAGTTTTTATTCAATTTTTACTATTTCTCATATTTTTCTCAACCTAATTTTTAGCCTTTAACAATTTTATTAACTGGCTTTGGAAATCACAAAGTCTCTGTTTAATTGACCAATTCATTGATATGGATATAACTTTAAGCATCTGACTACTGCTGGAAACATTTTTCTGGGCCATGTTTGGTGTGTCTTATTGTGATTTCTATTGTTTTGATTTCTTAGAGTTCTCCTGTAATCGAGAGAACTTGTTTACAGTTCTATTATCAGGATCCACTCAATTTCTGATAACTATAGCAAAGCAGCAATTTTCCTTATCTTTTGTCTTAAAAGAGTCTCCACCTAGCTGGAAACGCTCTTTCAAAAGCTTCCTTTGAGCTACACGACCTTGGAGACTGGGGGCTGGGGGTTGAGGAGGCCTGATCATGCCCTACCCTCACTCTCGGAACTCAGAGAATACATTTACATATGTTTAAGATAATGGAGGCATTTTGAAAGGCTGTATACCCAGTAAATACCAAAGCTCTCTCAGGACAAAAGGAGACAGAAAGACCCATAAAGTCACCAGACAATACCCCACAAAAAGGATAGGTGGATCCTAGCTTCTTAAAGTGTACATAGCAATTTTTGGTAAGGTTGACTCAGTTCAATGGAAAAACAGGTTCTAGATAAAACTTATTATCTTGCCAGAGTCTCAGATGGAGGAATATTAGATCTTTTCACAAAACTTGCGCATCAAGCAAAGTTCCCTAAAGGAAAAAACGGACAACACAAATGAAAGCTCACTTTCCCAAAGTGGTCATTGAAATTCTAAGTTACTTCTAGTATACTCAGTTGATAGTGTTTTAAAATATGAACCCCAAACCAGTGAATCAGCAGTGGGGGGGGAGGGGAATCCAGGCTAACTTATCAAAGATGTTAAGCAATAAGGTTCAAGCTTTGGTTTCCTTCTTTCTGAAGCTTTCATTTAATATCAGGGGCACTTGGTCCCGTAAAGATTATATTTACCATTCCGCATTTTCAGGGCTCTCAGGATCCAGATCAGTTAACTCATGAATATAGTCTTAAGATACCATGGCTGTCTCAAGAACCAGTCTCACCCGGGGAATTTTTACTTTCCCTAACAGCTGAATCAGGGTGCCCAAGTAGATGGTATGATAGTAGGTCCACACAGACAATGGACAGGACAGACACAGAACCACAGTAAACGAATGGACAGGACAGACTCAAAACTACAGTAAATGAATAAATCCCACAAGCTGACGAAGGTGATCTCGACCCATTCAACCTCTCAGACAGCGCTGTCTGCCAACAGAGGTGATCTTAGAGAATCTCAACCTCCCGGACACACTCACGAGAAATCACATACCCGGAACCAGGACTCTAGAGTCACCAGAAGTACCTTCTTGTTCTCCTACTCACAGGGATGGTCATCTGGGGCACCTCCCGCCCCAGAAACTGAGGGCTCAGTTCCCACTCAAGAACCGCTGGGGCTCCCCATCCACCCTGGCCCTGAGTGCAGTAGGGAGAGGAGTTGCAGACTCACACTGGGATGCCTTCTATGCAAGTCTTGCTTTTCTTTCACCTACCTCTTTTGGCGCGGATGGGGACCAGTGGTGCCATGACAGACACAGGTCTGGCCGATAGTCTCCCCAGAGGCAAATGAAACCTCTCAACGCTACTTGTCGGGACAGCTGTCAATCAGCCCCAGGCCCTGCTGTGGAGCCGCTGCATCTCAAGCTGAGGAAGCTCCCTGTACGGGCCACCGAATTTGTTACCACAATAACGCGGATTGGAGCCACCTGCCGCAAAGCCAATTCTGAGACGGGAGAGGTGAGCAGCAAGAGTTTATTATATATCAATATATAGGAGACACAGGAGAATAAATTCCTCAAAAAAACCCGTCTCCCCCACCGGGGATCGGCTGAAGGCTTTTATAGGGACAGGATTATGGGTCTTAGAAGTTTGTGCTAGTTCCCCCTTGAGGTGGTCATGTCTCAGATGAGTTAATTTTCTACTGGTATTCTTGGGGGTTCTTTGGCGACATTCTTGGGTATTATCTGGCGACATCCTGGTTTTTCTTGTCAAGAGATGGGTGCTTTGTTTGGTTTTTCATCCCTAGATCATTATCACTTGTTTTCCACTCTCCAAGGAGGAACACTGGTTAATCTTAAACTTTTGTAGAGACTGGAACCTGAGGGAAAGACAAGATCATGAGACAATGTGGAGGTTAGCAATGGGGAGCTGGGCATATGCAGCCTCTTCTAGTATCAGCATTCAGCACCTGTTTTCTCTCTCTCTCTCTTTCTCCCTCTGGGTGTCAGTTCTGCGAAATCTTTAAACTGACCTCCTGAAAATTATCACAACAAGGACAGCAGGAGAGGGAGCCTAGAGTTGAAAAAGGGAACACCTCTGGCGGTATTGTTTGCCCTTTTGAGTAGAATAGTCTTCAGTGTCCTGAGCCAGAAGGGGAAGCTATACCAGAAAAGGACTCTGGCAAGCTGGAGTTTGTGTGCAGACAGGATCCCCTCCAGCCACTGCTCATTCAGCTGATGCTTTGTGACCAAACACCCCACCAAGCTGATCAATGCCGAGAACATTCACTCATACCCGTGAGAGGCCTCTGCTCTCTCTGGGGATCACAGTCAATCTGCACTTCACCATTTCATCTTCCCAGTACATACCTGGCACCCACCCATAAACTCTGCCTTTCTAGATGAGTGCCACATCCAACTAGGACCCCCAGTGTGACACTCAGCCAGGGGCAGGACCAGCATAGACAAGGGAAATGCCCATTTGCCTTTTTTTGCCATCAGCTCCTCTGCAGTCTTCCAAGGCACACAGCATTTGTGTAAGCTCCTGGAAGCCAGGGACGGACATCCCGTGCCCCCAGAGGACTCAGGAGTCTTGATGTGGACATATGGATGACCAGTGTTCCATGTGTAAGAGTGAACGTTGACCCTCAGTCTGGGTGGCTGTGGGGCTCTAGAATTCCTGGCAATGTAACTGGGCCTTGGCCTGTGCTCCCGTGAATGTGTGCATTCCAGCTACATTTCTCTTCCCATCACCCTGATTTCGCCTCCACACATAATCGAAGTCTGCATGTGACCTCTGTAGCACTGTCACCAGTGCCACAGGTCTCTAGATATGGAGGCTCAGGCAGACCTTGGCTATCTTCTGCCCCAGGAAATGGCCCAGATGCTCAAAGGTCCAGATAATTACCCTAGGCCAGTGGAAAACTTTATTCCAGATCCACTGAGAATTCTAAGTGAGGCTTAAAAGGCTATATAGGACAGGTGAGTGTCGGGTGGGCAGGGCTAAGACTTATTTACCATCACCATGGAGACAGCCTCCAGAAGCAGTGGGCCAAGCTTCAGACTGGGGAGCATCACAATGAATGAGCCAATAGCAGAGACGTGGCCAGCCTGGATGATTCCCCAGAGCCCTTCTGTTTAGCCTGGTATACTTAGCAGCCACTTGTGGTACTGGCCATAGAATTTAGGCTCACCCAAGGAAAAGCTTGGCAGAGTGGCGCCCCTGATACTGGTGTTTCAAGGCACTGGGTGAACAGGCCAGATACCTCTTTTCTACATACTTGAGTACATCAGTAGGCAAGGTATCCCCTCTCAGAACCTATTTTCTCTCTCCTTCGCTCTCTCTCTCTCTCTCAGTTCTGCAACATCTTTAAATTATTGTACTGAGAAGTACAACAAAGACAGCAGGAGAGGGAGCCTACAGCTGAAAGGGGAACCGGGGTCCTCTCTCTGTCAGCTCTCTCTGTTTTACTGGCAGGTTCCTTCACGTTCACCATTGGGTGGCTGGCCTCCCGCGGTGCACCCCTGCTACGGCAGCCTGTCCCTCCGTCCTCTGGCAGCGGGAAGTGAACTTGCATGGCTCCCAGGTAGTGTGCACGGATCCGCAGCGGGGTCCTCTGCCCCCGCCTTGGCGGCCTGGTCCTTGTCCCCGCCTCCCCACGGTGCCAAATAAGAGCACAGCCCAAGCCTTCCTCGCTCTCCCCTCTACTGCCTCTGCCTCTTCTGGCTTGGTGCTCATAGGTCCTTCTCCCTTGTCAATTGTACAGAACGCACCGATATAGAGAGGGTCGGTCATGATTCTTTTCACAGAAATAGTGTCCCGTTCCACGATTTCTCCCAAGGTAAACACCGAAGGTGTCCTCCTGGGCAGGGGCTGGAGACCCGCTCTTGGTGAGGAAATCTTTTGGCACTGCTGGGTGCATTTTGCTGAACTGTTTACCCAGGAGATGTTCTACCTTGCCAGAAAGAAAGAAAAAAAAACCCATTACTTCTCTCAAACAACAGAAAAGGAAAGGGGATTCAAAGCTCAGAATACAGTGGCGTCACTAGTGTTCATGTCACGCAGTGCAGGGCTCATAGTGTCACCCACATCATCGACCTCCTCCCACACCAGACCGTACAGAATCCTGGGTTTTGGTTTTTGTACTAATGTTAATGGTAAATCCTTATTCTTGTATATTGCTCATTCTTTTCCCTTGAATTACTACTTCATTCTCAAAAAAAAAAAAAAAAACAATATTCAACTAGGTTCAGAAATACTAATTACCACGATACTGTACCAAAAACGCCAGAAACTTTGACCTAATCGGTCACTACAAAAACTCCACAGCAAAGAAAACAACAGCAGAGAAACCTGGAAACCCGGGGTTTCCAGGAGTCACTGTTATTGAATAATCATGACAGTTCCCCACAGAGGGCATTATAAGGTTCCCAAAGCCAATTACTATAGCCTTTTTTAAACTTGTAGTTGGTTATATGGATACACGTAGGCCAGGCTTAGGAAAAATCTTTTTGGAGGTATATCCAACTTCAGGGATATCGTTTTAAAAATACTAATTTCTGCTGAAACACAGGACAAGAATTTCTGGACAGTCATTTTGGTGTGTCCCTCTGACAGTGTCACCCGCTGTGGTCCGCATCGCCCCTACCCCGCAACCCGTGTCGTCACTGGAAGAACTAGGTAAAATCCCTTTAGGTAGTCACATAGACGCGCGCGTATAACGGGGATACATTGGCTGTCTATCCGTTGAGGTTGTCGCGGACTCATTCTGGGACTTACCTCACTGCCCCTCCATTAGCAGCCGCTCAGGGTCAAGGTCAAGCGTGTTGCTGGCCCGTGGCCGCCAGATGGCACAGCCTCTCCCTGAGAGCAAGGCCGGGTCCCCTCCATGCGCTGGGAGCTTTGGGCTTTGTGTTCCAGCTTCGAGTGTTCGGAATCCGCCTTGGCCTGGCAAGCCAAGCCTCTGCCGAGGGCCATGACATCGCGTGGACCTTGTTGCCTCCTTTAGCCCTCCCTGATTTGCTCTTGAACACACTTACCCTGTGGGAACTCTTCTCCTCCCCCGGCCCCGCCCCCTGCTGCTCTCCATTAATTGCCTCTGGCCTCCTAATTCCTGGTGACCCGGCCACTCTCTGCCCCTCTCTGTTTGCTCACCTTTGAGGGGCCTGGAGAACCTAGGGCCTCTGAAGTTCCGGGCTATCTGATCTTGAAGCCCAGAGAGCCCGGTGTCGCCAAAACGTAGGCTCACGAGCCCGGACGGACCGAATCTAATTAGTCTTGTGTGCCAAACATTCTTTCTTTCCTTCACTTGCTTTTTCTGGCTTGCTCCTTCCTTTAACTCCTTTGTTCCTTTAAGAAACCTAGCGACTGTCAAAGGTCACAAGATTTGATAACACAGTAAGCTGGCGATGCTTTGGGCAAATCGGCACTTTCACACGTGGCTGGCTAGCAAGGGGGACACAAACGGTCAGGCAGTCAGAGACGGCGTGCTGGGACCCAAGGCCTAGATGCCAGCAAATGAGGAAACCGGCAAGAAGAAGAAGGGCGGGCAGTGGGACCTCTTTACTATTTGGAAAGTGGGAGGAGTGCAGAGAGGTCTCCGATAGCGGTAGGCGATTGGGGCTTCTAGGAATGGAGCTGAGGTTCTGGAGAGACACCTACTCATTATTTCATAATCCTTTGTGCTGTTGAGCATTCTTTTGAGGTGCATGTTTTCCATCTTTAAAAAAATGGATTTTCTTTTGTGTACGTTCCAACTATGTCTTTATTGTACCAAGGAAAACTCTCATCCATCTCGACAATCTATATCATGTTTGAGAGGCTACCACTTCCCACGACGACAGGCGGAGTCTCAGATGAGAGGTGATAAGCAGGAGGCCTGAAGTTCATATACGATAACTTTATTTTTCATAAGATAGAGTGTCTGGAGAGACAAGACCCTAAATATACACATAACTCCAAAAAGGTGTGACAATCATTACATCGGTACAGTTCGTTCAGTGATGGCATGGTGTTGCCCTAATGTCTTTCAGTCCATTGTCTGCGGCCTGAAAGTGGCTCAAGGAAAACATACATTCACGGGGGGCGATCACTCCTGGATATAACCCGTGTCATCATTCCTTCAGTGATGGATATGGAACAAACTCTCTTCCAGTCTCCAATTCCCACTCTCAAGGCTAAGGAAAAACGAACAAGCAAAACAAACAAGCAAAAATAATCCCTCATTTTCAGAAAATCCCATTATGAGTACAGAGAGCATCCCTTCATTCTCTACACATCAACCTAATTTCCCAGTTTGACTCCCCATCTCATCAGAAGGGACAGAAGTAGAGATGTGTGCAAGGTGGACCTATTTGCCTCGCTGGGGTTTGGTTACAATTCGTGAATTGCCCAGACTGCCGAGGAGGTGATGCCGGCAGGGAGGAGTTCAGATCAGTCATGAGAAGGCTTTTGTTCATGTGGCTTCGGTGAATGGGAAAGGAAAGCGGATTCAAATCTCAAAATACAGTGGCGTCACTAGGGTTCATGTTACGCAGTGCAGGACTCATAGTATCACCCACATCATCGACCTCTTCCAATACTAGACCATACAGAATCTTTGGTTTGTTTATTTTTTTGTGCTGATGTTAACGGTAAATTGTTATTCCCGTATATTGCTCATTCTTTTCCCTTGAATTACTACTTCGTTCTCAAAAAAAAAAAAAAAATTATTCACCTGCTTTCAGAAATACTAATTACCACGATACTGTACCAAAAACATTAGAAACTTTGACCAAATCAGTGACTATAAAAACCTTAGCAGCAAAGAAAACTACAGCAGATAAACAGCAAAATCAGGGGTTTCCAAGCGCCACTGTAATTGGGTAATCATGACAGTTCCCTGAAGAGTGTATTATAAGGTTCCCAAAGTCAAATAGCATAAATTTTTAAAGCTTTTTGTTCATTATATCGATCCGTGTAAGCCAGGCTTATGAAAAATGTTTTTGGAATTATATCTAACTTTAGAGATATCGTTTTGAAAATAATAAATTTCTGCTGAAACACAGCACAAAAATGTGACAGTGCCACCCTGTGTGTTCCGCATCACTCCTACCCCCAACCCATGACGTCACTGGAAAAACTACGTAAACCCCTTTAGGTAGTCACGTAGGCATGCACGTGTACCGAGATTACACTGGGTGGGGCGGGGGCGGGTTCAGGTTACTGTGGGTGCTGTCTGTGTCCCTCCAGCCTGCGTCGTCTCTGTCGTGCTCTCTCTGTTTTCCTTGACGTTTCCCTCGAGTTCCGGCCTCCCGCAGCGGCGTGTCAGTCCATCCTCTAGCAGCGTGAGAGGTCTCTGCTGTCTGCACAGCCAGGGTGGGCTGGACCATCGTGACAGCTGGTGCTTGGCTCTCACAGCCTGCACCCAATCCAAGGAATCAGTTCGTGTGTAGGGCTCACGGAGAACATGTAGAATGGTTTGGTTGCTGCTGGAAGAATGCAATAGTAGGCCATTATGGCAGGTGCTCTGGACAGAGGACAGGTTGTTTTGGTCAAGTGGAAGTATCATATGATGTCTCTCAGCGGGGTTCTCTGCCAGGAGCCATCCTCATCTGGTTACAATTTCAAATTATTTTTTCCTATTCATTGTACATCACTTAAAGTGAACTTTTCTCTTTGTCAAGCCCTATGCTACACCCTTGAATTAGATATCTATTGCTGTATAACAACGCACCTCAAAACTTAGTGGTTAAAACAACTTCGTGGCTTAGGTGATTTTGACCTAGGTCTCCCACGCGATGGCAGTTAATACGTCAATCATAGCTGCATTCATCTGAAGTCATTACTGGACTTGAAGGATTACTTTCAAGTTGACTTGCTCACATGGCTGGCAAGTAAGTGCAGTTATCAACACGAAGCTTTTTTTCCCTGTCAGGGGGACAGCTTGCCTGTCTTATGACATGGTGGATAGTTTCTCCCAGAACATGTGATCCAAGAGAACAATGTAGAAGCTGCAATGTCTCTGTGACCTCACCTTGAAAGGAGCATTGCCACGGTAGCCTATTCGTTATAGAGGTCAACCCTGTTCATTCTGGGAAGGTATACACTAGAGTGTAAGTACCAAGAGGTGAGAATTGTTGGAGGCCATCTTGGAGGCTGGTTATCATAGCCCTGGAGATTTGAAGGTTAACCAGCCTCATAAAGTTGTTAATGTCTGTTTGCCTTTCCCCCTAGTTGGGTAAGCAAATTCCCATTGGAGAGGTACCATTTCAAGAAATAAGACAACTCACTGGAACAGAATCTGCAGGAGTTTCCTAATTCATTCTTTGTTATAATATACTAGCCTCTTATCTGTCAACAACACAAGCCCAAATCTCATTCTCCCTCCACAACCTCTCCTTGATGAACTCTTAGTCCTTGAGCACCCATTGAATACTTAACCATTCATAATTGAGCACCCAATTTATAATCAACCATTATTTCTAGAGATCACCTCAGTATCCTACGCATTAGTGAGTTGAAATGAGCTGGTATTGGCTATTTTGAATTGGACAATCATATGATCTACTATGCTTGGAATGACAACTTGAAGAGGAATGGCATTGCATTCATCATTAAAAAGAACATTTCAAGATCTATCCTGAAGTACAACTCTGTCAATGATAGGAAATATCCATACAGCTACAAGGAAGACCAGTTAGTACGACTATTATTCAAATTTCCACACCAAAGGCCAACGATGAAGAAATTCACTTTTACCAGCTTCTGCAGTGTGAAATTGATCGAACATGCAATCAGGATGCATTGATAATTACTGCTGATTGGAATGTGAAAGTTGGAAGCAAAGGAGGATTAGTAGTTGGAAATATGGCCTTGTTGAGAGAAACGATGCGGAAAATCACATGATAGAATTTTGCAATACCAACGACTTCTTCATTACAAATACTTTTTTCCAGCAACATAAACAGTGACTATACACATGGACCTCGACAGATGGAATACACAGGAACCAAGTCAACTACATCTTTGGAAAGAGATGATGGAAAAGCTCAATACAATCAGTCAGAATAAGACGGTGGACTGACTGCGGAACAGACCATCAAATGCTCATATGCAAGTTCAAGTTGAAGTAGAAGAAAATTAGAACAAGTCCATGAGAGCCAAAGTATGACCTTGAATATATTCCACCTGAATTTAGAGACCGTCTCGAGAATAGATTTGATGCGTTGAACACTAATGATGGAAGACCTGATGAAATGTGGAATGACATCAAGGAAATCATACATGAAGAAAGCAAGAGGTCATTAAAAAGACAGGAAAGAAAGGCCCAAAATGTATGCCAGAAGAGACTCTGAAACTTGCTCTTGAATGTTCAGTTGCTAAACTAAAACAAAAGAAAGAAATGATGAAGTAGAACTGAACAGAAGATTTCAAAGAGCAGATCGAGAAGACAAAGTATTATAATGACATGTGCATAGACCTTGAGATAGAAAACCAAAAGGGAAGAACACAGTCACCATTTATCAAGCTGAAAGAACTGAAGAAAAAATTCAAGCCTCGAGTTGCAACAGTGAAGGATTCCATGGGGAAAATATTAAACAATGCAGGAAACATTAAAAGAAGTTGGAAGGAATACAGAGTCATTATACCTAAAAGAACTGGTCGATGTTCAACCATTTCAAGAGGTAACAGATGATCAGGAACTGCTGATGAAACTGAAGGAGGAATTCCAAGCTGCACTGAAGGCATTCGCGAAAAAAAAAGGCTCCAGGAATTGATGGAATACCGTTTGAGAATGGGAATTCCAAAACACTTCATTCTGCTCATGAGGAATTTGTACTTGGATCAAGAGGCAGTTATTTAAACAGAACAAGGGGATACTGCATGGTTTAAAGTTAGGAAATGTGTGCATCAGGGTTGTATCCTTTCACCATACCTATTCAATCTGTATGCTTAGGAAATAATCTGAGAAGCTGGACTATATGAAGAAGAACGGGGAATCAAGATTGGAGGAAGACTCATTAACAACCTGCAGTATGCAGATGACACAACCTTGCTTGCGGAAAGTGAAGAGGACTTGAAATACTTACTGTTGAAGATCAAAGACCACAGCCTTCAGTA
>NW_004444352.1:275502-284028 GCF_000243295.1 Trichechus manatus latirostris | reverse complement strand
CTCATATGTATGTGAAAGCTGGACAGTGAATAAGGAAGACCGAAGAATAACTGACTACTTTGAATTGTGGTGTTGGTGAAGAATATTGAAAATACCATGGACTGCCAAAAGAACAAACAAATCTGTCTTGGAAGAAGTACGACCAGAATGCTCCTTAGAAGCAAGGATGTCGAGACTGCGTCTCACATACTTTGAACACGTTATCAGGAGGTATTGGTCCCTCAAGAAGGACATCTTGCTTGGTAAAGTAGAGGACCAGCCAAAAAGAGGAAGACCCTCAAGAGATGGATTAACACAGTGGCTGTGACAATGGGCTCAAGCATAGCAACAATTGTGAGGATGGCGCAGGACCGGGCAGCGTTTCGTTCTGTTGTGCATAGGGTCGATATGAGTCAGAACTGACTCGACGGCACCTAACGACAACACATTCCACGTTCCAATTATTAATGAATGTTTGCAGCTGTTTTTTCTCGTTTTGAGTCATGCAGCATCAGCAAATGAAGATCTCTAAAGCTCGACTCCATCCACTTCATTAAGGTTGACTCTGCTTTGAGGAGGCAATTCTTCCCCAGTCGTCTTTTGAGTGCCTTCCAACCTGAGGTGTTTGTCTTCTGGCACTATATCAATGTTCCACTGCTATTCATAAGATTTTCACTGGTTAATTCTTTTCAGAAGTATACCGCTGGGTCCTTCTTCCTAGTCTGTCTTTGTCTGGAAGCTCAGCTGAAACTTGTCCCCCATGGGCTACCCTGCTGGTATTAGAATACCAGTGGCATAGCTTCCAGCATCACAGCAACACAAAAGCCCCCACAGTACAAAAACTGACAGACTTGTGGGGGATAGGTGCCATTATTATCCCCTTATTCAGACGATGAAGCTCATCACCAAGGAAGCTCAGCAAATGGTCAGGGCCCCACAGCTCACCCATAGTGGAACTGTGACTGTAGCTCAGGTCGGGTGCTTCGAGAGTGCATGCACCCATGTTTTACAACTCTATGTCCTCTGAAGTCATCTTTGTAGAATGCTAGAGTGTGGAGGCATCTCAGAGATGAGCCTATCTCCTGTTATTTTAACAGTGAGGAAATGCAGACCCCAGAATGGCGGAGACACTTGGCCCTTCTTCCACCCCAGGTTCCTGTCCACAGGGCAGGACTGGGATCCAGGCCTCCTCACTCCAGGGCCAAGGCTGTTTCTACCACAAGGCCTTTCCCTGTGACAACCCTTTAATGTGCTGTGAACAAAAGCTACTGCGATTATTTAAGTCACTTTGTCCAGCCACAAGAAAAACCACGTTCCGATTAAAAGTCCTGCTAGGTAGGTATCTTGACTTATTAATCTAGCTGTGACTTGCAGCATAGTGTGCAGCTTTGCCACCCCCTGTTTATGTCCTAGGAAATCTAGATGCCACATACTGATCATCTGTTTGGAGCATGTCTAAGCAAGTAAAATGGGAAAATTTGGGGAAAAACATTTATCTTAATGTGCAATTATGAAAACTGCATTTTCAGAGGGACGACCTAGGGGAGGATTTGATGGCCTAAAGAGTTTTTCCATTTCTAATTTATCTGCTTGTGCTAAAAACTCTCATCCCACCAGAGTTGTTCAAGAGAGTAGGAGAGAAAAGGAAGTCTCCACGGGCATAAGTTCATCATCCAAGTTAGATGAGATTCACAGTCAGTGATAAAACAATGTTGCAGAAGCAGACAGAGGAATCTGAACTGACAACTCAAGAGTTCTAACTACCGTGGAGGGTGTAACTGTTGTCACATTTAGGGCAAAGAGCATGGCTTTATTTCCTTATAAGATCTTACATGTCAAAAAAAGTTCAATAACTTTATTGGAACTTCAACAAAAGTTATAATTTTTGGGCAATATTCTAATTTATCTTATCCAAATACAGAGGATCTGGTTTGTAATGTGGATTCTGCTCTCAATGTGTTTCCTGCTTCAAAAGCACATTTTAGTTTCCGTTTATTTTTTTTTTATTGTACTTTAGAGGAATGTTTACAGAGCATATTAGTTTCTGTTTAAACAATTAATACACATATTGTTTTGTGACATTGGTTGCCAACCCCACGACTTATCAACCCTTTCCCCTTCTTGACCTTGGGTTCCCCATTACCAGCTTTCCTGTCCTGTCCTGCCTTCTCCTCGCCCCTGGGCTGGTGTGCCCATTTAATCTCATTTTGTTTCGTGTGGCTGTCTAATCTTGGGATTGACACAGTGGCTGCTACAATGGGCTTGAGCATAACAACGATTGTGAGGATGGCGCAAGACCGGACAGTGTTTCGTTCTGTTGTACGTGGAGTCACTATGAGTTGGAACTGACTGGATGACACCTAACAACTACAATCTTTGGCTAAAGGGTGAACCTCAGGAGTGACTTCAGTTCTGAGATAAAAGGGTGTCCGTGGGCCATACTCTCTGCATTTCTCCAGCCTCTGTCAGACCAGTTAAGTCTGGTCTAAAAGCACATTTTCTTACATAAAAATTGCCTTCTATCTTTTCTTTTCCTTCTCTCCTGTCAGTCTGTCATCCCACCACCTTTGGACTGGAGCCATCAATGTTGGTGGGGAGTGTGTGTAAGTGTGTGGGGTGAGGGTTGAGGGTGCTGGAGTGAGAATAAAGCAAACTTCCAAAATTCAATCTATTGAAATCCTAGCATGTGTCTTGGAACATACCTTCCTCCTCTGTGGCACTCTGACCACTCTGCTGGTGGTGGTTGAAGAGGCATGAAGAACAGACATCAAAGCATTACTCCTATTGTTCCAGTAATCCAAGTTGTTTAGGTGTTTACGAACTCTTAGGTGGCCTTCCTAGCTTGCATGTTGCTTTTTAGGTGCCAGGTTAGAGAAATATTCCAAATGATCAGCTTTATCTTAAATGATGTTTATATGGAAATACCACAGGTGTTTCATTACGCGTTAGCTGCATTTATGTTTTCCTGGAGGAGCAATCCATAAGGAAAAGTAAGAAGCAGAGAGAAGTCTACCAAACTTTTCTTCGGATCTGGAATGCCGTAACCCTAACCAAATCTGTATGTATGCAACTGACACTTTCCTATAGGGCATAGTGTTTACCTTCTGAATGGTACTTTCTGTGTAACGAGACAAGAATGTAGAAGACGGTCTCTTCTCTCTCAGAGTGCGTCTTTCTCAGGTCCACAGGGTAGTATAAGGCCACCTACCAAGTTTTTTTTTTTTTGACTATGTAAGATGGGTTGAAAGAACTTGACGACATTTCTCTGGAGTACTGAGTATCCCATTAATTTGTTTTAATACAGTGGAAACATTGATAATAACACGCACTGAAGAATCCAAGGAATGAAACACATCATGAAGTAGTGAAGATCAGCAGAAATATCCAAATAAAATTGTACAGCAGATGAAATGTGTGATGGGATAGCCACCCAATGAGAAAAATAAAGGTATTTTAAAAGTTTCCTTTTGTTTTTTATTGCCTTATTCAATGCTATATCTTTTTATAAATTTTAATAATACGTTTCATTTAACAATAAAATCTGGGGTAGTATTAATTCAACATGTAATCAGTCTAAAAATTATTAATGAGATAGTTAACCTTTTTTGGTGCTAAGTTTGGAAATCCAATGTGTACTGTATACTTACACTACATCTCAATTCAGACTAGGCACGTTTCAAGTGCTCGGTAGCCACCTATGGCTTGCTGTTGTGAGCTGCCGCCGATACATAGGTGTACCCCATGCACAATGAGATCGGAGCTTTGTGATCCACAGGGTATATATGTGATCTACGGATCACAAAAGTCTGATCCTATTGTGCATGGGATCTATATATATATGCAATATGCATACACATACATACATATGCATTTTATTGTAAGTATATACATAACAACATTTTTCAATTCAACATTTTTCAGGTGTACAACTTAAGGATATCAATTATATTCGGGAAAGGGAGAGCCATTGTTTAGGGAGCAGTGAGTTTTTTGTTTATGGTGATGGGAAAATTGGCAACAACTGTAGGTAATGGTGGCAATACTATATCTTAAGAGAGGTAAATCCATTACAGTATAAGAACATATACTAAAAGTTTATATTTTTTATTGGCACTGCTTGTTATTCATATTGAAATCATGGCAGCCTAAAGCATTGACATAAAGATGAAATTACAGAGGGTCCCCTTTTTAGAAGACAGGCTGCACAAAGCAGGGAATTGTCATGTAGACTCACAGGAAATACAAAGCTTCCCCAGCATTAATCTTTGCTAACAACTAGCTAAGGATACAAGAAAGGAGCAGCAGCAAGATATGAGAGAGGCCGAGTCATCAGCTGTAGCTTCCTAAAGTCCCATTGTTTACAGTAGAATGAATTTTGGCTTGAGAGCGACTGGCAAATGTGCATACACATTTACCAGCCCAGAGAATCTCCTTAATCATAGAATCTCTCAAGTTTTTTTCCCTTGGAAAGATTATTGAAAGAACTTGTGCTCTCCAGTGTAGTTGTGGCTCTTGTATCTATAAATCACAAGCTTTTAAAGTTTTTATCATTATTTTTTATAATTTATTTTATTTTTGTTGTGGAGAATACACACAGTAGAATATACACAATTCAATAATTTCTACAATATGATTCAGTGACATTGATTTCATTCTTTGAGTGTGCAACCATTCTCACCCTCCTTTTCTGAGTTGTTCCTCCTCCACAAACTCACTCCTCCTAGGTTTCCTATCTAATCTTTCAAGTTGGTGTTGTCAGTTTGATCCCATGTGGATAGATCTTTAAAGAGCACAATGCTCAAAGAAGACATTCTTTACTAGTTAAGCTAAAGTATTGTTTGGTTTTAAGAAGACTTCAGGGAACATTTTTGGTTTAAGGTTTAAGGTGTCAAGATAATCTCAGGCAATAGTTTTGGGGGTTCATCCAGCCTCTATGGCTCCAGAATATCTGGATTCCATGAGAATTTGAAATTCTCGTCTGTTTTAACCCCTTTTTGATCAGAATTCTTCTATAGAATCTTAGATCTAAATGTTCAGTAATGGTAGTCAAGCACCACCCTGTTCTTCTGGTGTCATGGCGTTTCCTCCTCCTATTCCTGACTCTGCTTCCTCTGCTGCTCCAGATGAGTACAGACCAATTGTTGTACCTTGGATGGCCACTTGCAAGCTTTTAAGACCCCAGGCACTAGAAGTGCTACTTCGCAAACTAGGAGGTAGAAGATATTAGGCCAATTAACTGGTATATTCCATGAAACCATGACCCTAAACCTCCAAATGAAGGAACCAAATCCCAGGAGGTGTTTGGTCGTACATAAGCGGTCTCAGCAGCTACTCTTTTTTTTGTCATTGTTATAAATCTATTACACAACTTTTGGCAATTCAACTTTAAACGGATATGCAACTTATTGACAGCAATTACATTAATCAGCTGTGCAACACTACCCTTAATCAATGATATTTTTCCATCACCATAAACCAAATCTCAGTACTCCATAAGCCATACTTTCCTCTCCCGCTCCATCTTCCCACTGGAAACTACTAATAAACCTTGATGTCTATACATTTGTCTTTTCTTGACTTTTAATATAAGTGAAGCCATACAATATTTGTCCTTTTGCGACTGACTTATTTCACTCAGCATGTCTTCAAGCTCCATCCACATTGTAGCATGTATCAAGACTTCATTTCTTCTACTGGCTGAATAATATTCCATTGTATGCATGTACCACATTTGGTGTATCCATTCATCCGTAGATGGGCATCTAGTTTATTTCCACATTTTGGCTACTGTGAGTAGTGCTGCTTTGAACAGTGGAGTGCAAGTATCTGTTTGAATTTCTGCTTGCAAGTTTTTTGGCTATACACCTAGAAGTGGAATTGCTGGGTCATATAGTAGTTCTATTTTTAGTTTTTTGATGAACCTCCATTCTGTTTTCCACAATGGCTGTACATTTCACATTCCCACCAGCAATGGATAAGGGTTCCAATTTCCCCACATCCTTACGAACATTTATTTTCTGTTTAGTTATTCATTTTTAATTTTAGTCATCCTACCCGTTGACCTGTTGCCGTAGAGTTGATTCTGACTCATAGCAACACTATAGGACAGAGTAGAACTGCCCCTTAGGGTTTCGTAGGCTGTAATCTTTACAGAAGCAGACTGCTACATCTTTCTCCTTTGGAGTGGCGGGTGGGTTCAAATCATCAACCTTTCAGTTAGCAGTCGAGTGTTTAACCATTGCACCACGAGGGCTCCTTCTTGCCATCCTAGTGGGAGTAAAATGGCATCTCATTGTGATTTTCTTTTTCTTTTTTAAAAATAAACAATTCATATACCCGTTGCCATAGAGTCGATTCTGGCTCATACCGACCCTAAAGAATGGAGTAGAACTCCCTCATAGGGTTATCAAGGAGGGGCTGGTAGATTCGAACTGCTGACATTTTGGTTAGCAGCTGTAGCTGTTAACCACTGTGCCAGCAGGGCTCCTTCACATATATATAAGCTTACATATCTACCTATGTAACCACACATATTTTTTAGTTGTTATTACTGTTGTTGCAAAATTGTATCTGTTATAGCATTTGTCGAGATTGTCCTTTTTTCTTGTGTACTTAGTGTCATCTTTTATCTTGGTCAAGTTGTGCTGACTTCACCCTTTTTGGGTATTGCCTTACCCATCACCAAAACTAACAAGTGTGTACTATCTAGAAAGTGATTCCCCCTCCTCTCCCTCCCATCCCTGGTAACCATCAAAGAATGTTGCTTTCTGTATGTGTATATATATATACCTATCATTTTTTTATAATAATGGGATCATACAGTATATGTCCTTTTGTGATTAACATATTTCACTCACCATAATGTCCTCCAGACTCAGCCACATTATAGTATATTCTGAGAACTCAACATTATTCTTTATTGGTGCATAGTATTCCATTGTATGTTTATACCATATTTTGTTTATTCATTCATCTTTTTTGGTGGACAGTTAGGTTGTTTCCATCTTTTTGCTATTGTGAATAATGCTGCAGTGAACATAGGTGTGCATACATATGTTTGTGTCTGTAGTTTTAGTTCTCTAGGGTATATGCCTGGAGCCGTGGTTGTGCAGTCCTTAAGAGCACAACTGCTAACCATAAGGTCGGCAGTTAGAATGCACCAGCCGCTCACTGGAAACCCTATGGGGCAGTTCTACTCTGTCCTATAGGGTCGCTATGAGTCAGAATCGACTCAACAGCTATGGGTTAGGGTACATGCCTAGGAGTGGGATTGCTGGATTATAGGGTATTTCTAGCTTTTTGAGGAAGTGCCATACATTTTCCACAGTGACTGAACCAATTTAGAGTCCTACCAGCAGTGGAGCAGGGTTCCAATTTCCCCGCAAACTCGCCAGCGTTTGTTGTTTTCTGTTTTTTTGATCAGTGTCATCTTTGCAGGGGTGAGATGATACCTCATTGTAGTTTTGATTTGCATCTGTCTGATGGCTAATAATCACGAGCATCTTTTCATGTTTGTTGGCCACTTGAATGTTGTCTTTGGTGAAGTGTTTGTTTATGTCCTTTGATCATTTTTTAATTGGGTTGTTTGTCTTTATGTTGTTGAATTGTTGTTTTTACATAGTTTAGAGATTGGACCCTTATCAGATATATCATTCTCAAAGATTTTTTTTCCAAACGTGTAGGTTCTCTTTTTAATCTTTTTATAAAGTTTTTTGATGACTGCATATATTTAATTTTTAGCAGGTCCCAGTTATGTAGTCTTCCATTGCTCGTGCATTTTTCGTTGCGTTTGGTAATCTGTTACTGAAAAAAATCAGGTCCTATAGTTGTGTCCCTGTTATCGTTCAGGAACTTTATAGCTTTGGCTTTAACATTTAGGTCTTTGCTCCATTTTGAGTTAGTTTTTGTGTCTGGTGTTAGGTATTGATCCTGTTTCATTTTTCTGAAAATAAATATCCAGCTTTGCCAGTACCATTTTTTAAAGAGACTGCTTCTTCCCCATTGAATGGACTTTGATCCCTTGTCAGAAACCAGCTGCCCGTAGATGGATGGATTTATTTCTGGGTTCTCAATCCTATTACATTGGTCTATGTTTTTTTCATTGATCCAGTACCAGGCTGTTTTGATTACAATGGCATGCGTCCACCGTTACAGTTTCATGCAGAGCAGCTTCACTACCTTAAAAATCCTCTGTGCTCCACTTATTCATCCCTTTCCCCTTTTGTCTTTCCCCTGGCAAACACTAATCTTTTTACTGTCTGTAGTTTTGCTTTTCATACGACATATTCTTGGAATCATACAGTATGAGTGTTTTCAGATTGGCTTCTTTCACTTAGTAATATTCATTTAAGATCCTTCCATGCCTTTTCGTGGCTTGACAGCATGTTTCCTTTTATCACAGAATAACATTCCATGGTATGGATATACTACAGTGTTGTTGTTGTTGTTTTTTAAATATTTTATTGTACTTCAGGTGAAGGCTTACAGAACAGATAGTTTCTCATGTAACAGTAACACACATGCTGTTTTATGACATTGGTTAACAAC
>NW_004444352.1:257353-266308 GCF_000243295.1 Trichechus manatus latirostris | reverse complement strand
TACTCCGTTTGGGGTTCGGCTGAGTTCTTTATCTCTTCATTTGATGTTCTAGGGTTTCAGGATTGTTGATTCTCTGTTTGGCTTAGGTTTTCGGATCTCTGTTGTGGAGGGACGGCGTGGTGCTTCTGCTTAGACCGCCGTCTTGCCGGACCTCCCAGTGTTGTTTTTTTGTTTGTTTTTTTAATCCATTCACCTATTGAAAGACATTTTGGTGGCTTTCAGTTTTTGGTCATCATGAATAAAGCTAAAGTAAACAGTCGTGTACAGATTTTTGTGTGGACATAAGTTTTCAACTCATTTGGGTAAATACATAGGGCCACAATTCCTTGATTGTATGGTAAGACTATGGCTACCTTTGTAGGAAACTGCCAGACTGTTTTCCAAAGTTGCTGTACCATTTTGCATTCCCACCGGCAATGAATGAGAGTTTCTGTTGCATCATATTCTCTCCAGCATTTGGTGTTATCAGTGTTTCGAATTTTAGCCAGACTAATAAGTGTGTATGATACTTCATGGTTGTTTTAATTTGAAATTCCTTAGTGGCATATGATGTTGATCATCTTTCCATATGCTCATTTTCCATATGCATACCTTCTTTGGTGAGATATCTGTTGAGATATTTTGCCCATTTTATAATTGGGTTGTTGGTTTTCTGACTGTTAAGTTTTAAGGGTTCTTTGTA
Organism: Trichechus manatus latirostris; assembly: GCF_000243295.1. Classification (NCBI taxonomy): domain Eukaryota; kingdom Metazoa; phylum Chordata; class Mammalia; order Sirenia; family Trichechidae; genus Trichechus; species Trichechus manatus. The sequence continues at coordinate 265,626 of NW_004444352.1, read as the reverse complement.
CATTTGGATGCAAATCCTTTATCGGATAGGTGTTTTTCAAATCTGTTCTCCCAGTCTGTGGCTTGTCTTTTCATTCTCTTAGCAGATCTGTTTTTGTTTTTGGTGCTTTTTATTCCTTTTTTTGGTGGCAAATATATATGTAAAAAAATGCCATTTCAATATTTTTTACATGTAAAATTCAGTGACATTTCCTTCATCATGTTTTTCAACCATCATCATTGTCTGTTTTGAAATTTTTCCATCACCTTTAACAGAAACTCAGTGCCCCCTAAGCAGTGAGTCCCCCTTTCATTCCCCTCTTGCCCCTAGTAACCACCAGTAAACTTAGGTCTCCATACTCTTCCCTATTCTAGCTATTTTATATAAGTGGGATTATGCAATATTTGTCCTTTTGGATTAATTTATTTCACTCAGCATGATGTTTTCAAGTTCATCCATGTTGTAGTATGTCATCAGGACTTCATTTCCCTTTATGGTTGTGTAATCTTTCATTGTATGTATGTACCATATTTTGCTTATCCATTCGTCTGTTGAGGAACATTTAGGCTGTTTCCACCTTTAGGCTGTTAAGACTAGTGCTGCAATGAACATTAGTGTACAAGTATCTGTTTACATTCCTGTTTTCAGTTCTTTTTTTGTTATATACCTAGGAGTGGAATTGCTGGATCATATAGAAATTCTACATTTAATTTTTTGAGGAACTGCCAAACTGTTTTCCACAATGGCTGTACCATTTTACAATCCCATCAACAGTGGATGAGGGTTCCATTTTTTCACATCCTCGCCAACACCTGTTGCTTTCCTTTTTTTTAATCAAAGCAACGTTAGTGGGTGTGAAGTGATATCTCATTGTGGTGTTGATTTGCATTTCTCTAATGACTAATGACATTGAGTATTTTTTCATGTGTTTGTTGGACATTCGTATTTCCTTGGTGAAATGCCTTTTCAAGTCTCTTGTCCATTCTTTGATGGGGTTGTCTTTTTTGTTATAGTTATAGGAGTGCTTTATGTATTCTTGATAATAAGCCTTTATTGGATACATAGTTTTCCAAAATTTTCTCCCACTATGTAGGTTGTCTTTTCACTTGGTTGACAAACTCTATTGATGCACAAAAGTTTTAATTTTGATGAATTTATCTGTCTCTTTTGTTGCTCTTGCTTTTGGTGTCATATCTGAAAATCCGTTGTTAAAAACTAGGTCCTGAAACAGTACCCTATGTTTTCATCTAAAAGTGTTATTGTTTTTCTTCTTATGTTTAGGTACTTGATCCATTTTGAGTTAGTTTTACTATATGGTCCAGGTTTATTCTTTCTCTTCTGGAATTTCAGGTATCCCACCACTATTTATTAAAGAGACTATTATTTCCCTATTGAATCGATTTAACACCCTTGTTGAAAATCACTTGACCATAGATGTACGAGTTTATTTCTTGACTCTGAATTCTATTCCATCAGTCTATTTGTGTATCATTACCAGTGTCAGACTGTTTTGATTAAAGTAGCTTTGTTGTACCTTTGGAGATCAGGAAATGTAGTTCTCCTACTTTGTTCTTTTTCAAGATTGCTTCAGCTATTCCAGTTCTGTATAAATTTTAGAATTGTATTTTCCATTTCTGCAAAGCAGGCTGTTGGAATTTTGATAGGGTTGCATTGACTCTAGAGATTGTTTTGTGTAGTATTGACATTTTAACCATATTAAACGTGGAATATCCTTCCGTTTATTTCGGTCTTCTTTAATTTTTTCCAGTAGTGTTTTATCATTTTCAGGGTACAAGTCTTTCACTTCCTTCATTAAATTTATTCCCAGGTATTTTACTATTTTAGGTGCTATTGCAAATGGAATTGTTCCCTTAAATTCCTTTTCTGATTGCTCATTGCTAAGATATAAGAACCCAATTAATTTTTGGTTTTCTGAATTTATTAGCTTTAGTAGTTTTCTTGTGGATTTTTTGAAGTCTTCCATATATAAGATCATATAATTTGCAAAAAGAGATAGTTTTAATTCTATTCTTCCTTCCTGATTTGAATACCTTTTCTTTCTCTCTCCCGCCCTCCCTCTTTCATTCTCTTTTTCTCTCTCCCTCTCTCCCTCCCTCTCTCTTTCCTTTCTTCCTTCCTAATTGCTTTTCCAGTACAATATTAAATAGCAGTGATGAGAGCAGGCATCCTTTTCTTGTTTCTGATCATAAAGGGACAGCTCTTAGTCTTTCTCCACTGAGTCTGATGTCAGCTGTGTGTGTTTTTGTTAATAAATGCCCTTATCGTACTGGAGAATTTCTATTCCTGGCATTGTTGAGTGTTTTTAATCATGAAAGGGTGTTGGATTTTTATCAAAATACTTTTTGGTGTCAATTGAAATGATCATATATTTCTTTCCCTTTGTTTTATTAATGTGATGTATTACAATGATTGATTTTCAAATGTTGAAACACCATTGCATTCCAGGAATAAACCCCACTTGATCATGGTGTATAATTATTTTAATATGCTTATGGAGTCAGTTTGCTGTATTTTCTTGAGGATCTTTGCATCTATATTCATATGGATATTGGTTTGTAGTTTTCTCATGGTGTCTGGTTTTGGTATCAGGATAATGCTAGCCTCATAGAATGAGTTAGGAAGTGTTCCTTCCTATTCTAGTTCTTTGAAAAATTTAAGAAGGATTGGAGACACTTTTATAAACGTTTGGTAGGATTTCCCAGTGAAGCCATCTGGTCTAGGACTTTTATTTTTAGGGAGGTTTTTCATTATTGATTTGATTTTTCACTTGCTATTGTTCTGTTGAGATTTTTTTTGTGGAGTCAGTGCAGGAAAGTTGTGTTTCTAGGAATTTGTATATGTCATCTAGATTATCTAATTTGTTGGTGTATAGTTTTCATAGTATTCTCTTATGATCCTTTTCCTTTCTGTGGGGTCATGTTATGGATTGAATTGTGTTCCTCAAAAATATGTGTCAACTTGGTTAGGCCATGATTCCCAGTATTGTGTGGTAGTCCCCCACTTTATGATTGATGTAATTTACTATGTGTTTTAAATCTTAATTTGTGCCGGTGGTTATTGAGGCAAGATTAGATTTTCCTAAAGAGGATTAGGGTAGGATGTAACACCCTTACTTAGGTCACATCCCTGATCCAATGTAAAGGGAGTTTCCCTGGAGTGTGGCCTGCATCACCTTTTATCTTACAAGAGATAGGGAAGCGAGCAAAGAGCTGGAGACCTCAGACGACCAAGAAAGCAGTGCCAGGAGCAGAGCGCATCCTTTGGACCTGAGGTTCCTGCGCGGAGAAGCTCCTCGACGGGGGGAAGATTGATGGACCTTCCTCCAGAGTCGACACAGAGAGAAAGCCTTCCCCTAAAGCTGACCCCCTGAATTTGGACTTGTAGCATACTACACTGTGAGACAATAAATTTCTCTTTGTTAAAGCCATCCACTTGTATTTCTATTATAGCAGTGCTAGATGACTAAGACAGGACAGTTGCAATGGCCCCACTTACATTTCTGATTTTAGATATTTATGTCTTCTTTTTTCTTTGTCAGTCTAATTTTATTAATATTTTGAACAAACGAGCTTCTGGTATTATTGATGCCCTATTGTTTTTCTGTTCTCTGTATTATTTATTTCTGCTCTGCTCTTTATCTCCTTTCTGACAGTTGCTTTGTGTTTGTTACACTCTTCTTTTTCTAGTTCCTGCAGTTGTGAAGTTGTTATTGTTTTGTGATCTTTCTTCTTTCTTAATGTAGGTGTTTACAACTAAACATTTCTCTTTGAGCACTGCTTTTGTTGCATCTCGTAAGTTTTGATATGTTGTGCTCTCATTTTTAAGTATATTCTGATTTCTCTCGATTTTTTCTTTGACCCATTGTTTAATAATGCATTGTTTAATTTCTATGTGTTTGTGAATTTTACAGTTTTATTTCTGTTATCAATTTCTAATTTCACACCATTGTGGTCAGATAAAAATACTTTGTGGGATTTCAGCCTTTTAAAATTTATTGAGACTTGTTTTGTGACCTAACATATGTTCTATCCTGCGAATGATTCATGTGCACTGGGGAAGAATGTATATTGTGCTATTGTTGGGTATCCTTTCACTTTCAATCTACATACGTCCTTGGGTTTAAGATGTGTCTCTGTAAGCAGCATATTCAAGAACCACTGCTTCCCCCCCGAACACCAACTCAGCTTGCAGTGAGGACCGCCGCCATCGGCCCCAGCCCCGGAGCTGCCAGGACACTCTGGTCGACCCGCGTGATGGAGAGAGAGACAGACGAGGATGCGCAGGCAGCTGGAGCCGCCCGCCTATGGCCGCCAAGGGCCACCCGCGCCGACGGGGACCGGTCAGGGACCCCCGGAGAGGGACTTGGAGAAATCCGTCGGGCGGCGCCTCTGGCGGCCTGGGCCCCCGCGGGACCGCAGACGGGTCCGTGGCGCTCTCCGCGGACCAACCAGCAAGTATATACTGGAGACCACGAAGAAGGCAGTGCCCCGCGGGGGAGAGGGGGGCGACCAGCCGGGGGACTGCCTTCTCCGCTTGATCCGTCTGCGACTTCTCGGTCCGGTCCGCGCAGATCCGACCCGGAGCGGTGGGGGACCAGCATGGGCTGGTCGACCCGGGCAGGCGGCCCGCCGGCCCGCACCCGGGAGGGCGGCAGCGGCCGTAGCCACGGAGACCTGCAGATACAATCCCGGGAAAGGCCTCTGGCGCCGTCGCCCCACCGCGGCCGGGACGATCCTGCCGACGACGCCGGCGTCCTGGAGAGTCGTCACGGCCAGCGCTGCCGGATCGCTTCCCATGTCGTCGCTGCCGGAGCTCCGGAGGAAAATGATACAGTAAGCGGCCGCCAGGTGGCGGCCGACAACCGGCGCGAGCGGCAGCGGGACGGATCTGGATCGCTAGGCCGGCGAGGGCGCATCGCCGGGCGGCGGGGCGCCCGGCCTCGCCCCGGCACCCCCGCCCAGCACCACCACTGGTCCAACAACAGCCCCCACCCCCCAAAACACACCCACGTACACAAACGCACGCACACACGCACACCTACACACACACGCACACGTTTGTCGGCAGGGGTCGGGTCGGCCAAGCGGCTCCACCAGGGTCCCCCTTCCCGGGGGAGACAGACTCCCCTCGACCGCCCGGGAAAATTCTCGGGAGCGACATGCGACCGACGGGGGCGCCCGAAAGGGCCGAATGGGTAGGTGCCCAAGCGGATGAGCGGCTGGTCACCAGGGGCAGGAGGGAGCTCGTCCAAAAGCGTCAAACGTGCAGATGTGTTTCCCATCCGTATGGATACAGCCACAACCAACAAGATGAAACAAAGCAGCCACCAGCCAAAGTTTTCGTTTTCGTTCTTTTAATTGTCTTGGGACGCACGCAGACAGGGAGGGCGGGCGTGCAGGCAGGCAAACAGGGGCCGGCTGGGGACGCCCTCCCCAAGCAGGTACGGACGGGCTCCGGGCCTCCCGGGCAGACTTGGCGACCTTTCTTTTTCCACGGTCGTCCGTGGCACTGAACCGTACGCGCGAAAAAGGTTGAACGGGCAAACGTTTTCTCAGCTGAGTGTTTGCCCCCATCCAAAATGAAAACGAAACCCCACCCCATCCCCTGAGTTCTGTTTTTCTTGCTTTGAATTCTCCTGCGACGCGGACAGGCAAACGGGCCGGACGGACGGCCGGGAACACCGTCCCAAAGCCGGTACGGACTGGATCGGCACACGGAAGACTGGGAAAACATCTCACGGAGGCCTGGGAGGCTCGCTCTCGGGAGCCAGGCCGCACTTAGTGAAATGGAGCGGAGGGAGGCGCGGGCCGGCCGGCCGCCAACACCCACCCGGAGACCCTCCGGCGGGCCGGCAGGAGGGGTTGGCTTCTGGGCTCGCCGGCGGACTCAGGAAAACGGCGCCTCCGGGACCATCGCGAGACCTCCAGCAGCTCCCGCGAGCGTGGGTACGTGCGTGCGTAGCGCGTGCGTAGGGCGTGGCGGCGGGGGGGTGCAGGGGGAGGGGGTGTTTCACGCGCGTTTCACCCGCTGCCGATATCCGGATCCAGCCAAACGCTGCCGCCAAGTGCTGCCCGCTAGGCGGGGAAGAGGATTGGAGATGGTGATGGTGGTGGCCAAGGAGGAGGAGGACGAACGCACGCACGATATACAGAGCACTCAAGACACACAGACATGGACACGGACACGCAGAAAACAGAAACGCACGCACACACCACAGCCGCCCGCACGCGCGCACGATGCACAGCGCACTCGAGACAGACACGGACGAGGACACACAGAAACACCGACACAAGCACGCACGCCCGAAGCGAGCGCACACAGGCCCCCCCCCCCACAACACAGAGTCGCACTCGCGCACGCACACACACCAGGCACACAGCCAAACCCACACACACCCGCTCCACTCCCCCGCCCCCTCACCCCACGCCCACACACACACAAACACACCCCTCTCCACACACCCCGCCCCCCCAAGGCGCGGGCGCAGGCACCCACATGCACACACCCAGCCACATACAGCCACCCCCCTCCCCCGCCCACACACACACACCCACACACAAAATAACACACAGGCCCAAGACGCAGACACACCCGCACAACACGCACGGCACACACGCAAAACACAGCACACCGCAGCTAATTTGAAACAAACTGACACAACAAACACCGCACCGCACCACGAAGGAGGCATCTTGAATGGCCAAGTCAGTCACAGGACCCAGCGAAGCCGCAGCTTCACCGGGAGGAGTGGGAGCGAGAGCCCAAGAGAGACATCTGGTCAACCTGGATCCTCGGAGAGGAAATAAACAGAAAAACCAAAGAAAACCCCAGTCCGCGGCTTCGGAGAGAGACACATAGTCGGGTTCCACCGCCTCAACCCTGTGCTGGTCGACCCCGTTTCCACGGCCGGGGCCCGAGGGGCCCATGCGTCCTGCTGGCCTCGGACCCCTCGGGCCCCGGCCGCTCCACCGTCATCAACCCTCCCCTCCCCTCCCCTTCTTCCCCAAGCCCGAGATCCGGGCCCTCGCGATGCGACCAGCCAGGTCAACCAGGATCTCCCTCTGGAGGAGGGGAGGGGCCGGGCGCGAGGGCCTAGGTCGTCCCCATGGCCAGCTCCGCCGCAGCCCGTTCCACCCCGGGCGGGGACGGGGCACCCCGGCGGGATGCAAGGAGAGGCCCATGGGCGGGACACGCGCCTCCCCAACCGACCGCCTCGCGGTGCGCGCTAGACCTGCCACCGCTCCTACGCGTGCAGAGCAGGGTGGGGCGCCGGGGCGGCCTAAAGGCCGCGGCGGCAGGGGTAGGCGACTACGCCGGACCACCCCCACCCCAGAAGAGAGAGCAAGAGGGAGAGAGACCGGACGCCGACTGAGCGGGGAGGCATTGGCGAGACAAACCCTCGGGTCCAGGGCTGACTTTCAATACATTGCAGGGAGGGAGCTCCTCTGCTGCCTAGGAAATCCAGACCCAGAATCAGATCTCTACCAACGGTTTAGCACCAGGCTCCCCAGGGACAAGCGGTGCGTAACCGGGAAGGGGGCGGCCTCCTTTGCAGCCGCTCCCCTTTCTCCCCGGACAAGGGTACTCTGCACAGACCCCGGTCTCTGTGCGTGATGGGCCGCCCGGAGCGGAACAAAGGGTTGCCTGTGGGGAAGTGGGGGACCCGCTATCCAAGGCCAAAGGAGCCGCCGCAGCGCTGCCATATCCTTCCTCCTGGCCGGGATTCTGACTTAGAGGCATTCAGTCCTAATCCCACAGATGGTATGTTCGCCACATTGGCTCCTCAGTCAAGCACATACACCAAATGTCTGAACCTGTGGTTCCTCTGGTACTGAGCAGGATTACCATGGCAACAACACATCATCAGTAGGGTAAAACTAACCTGTCTCACAATACTAAACCCAGCTCACGTTCCCTATTAGGGGGTGAATAATCCAACTGGTGAATTCTGCTTCACAATGATAGGAAGAGCTGACAACAAAGGATGAAAAAGTGACATCGCTATGAACGCTTCAGCGCCACAAGCCAGTTACCCCTGTGGTAACTTTTCTGACACCTCCTGCTGAAAACCCCAAAGGTCAGAAGGATCATGACACCTGGCTTTCACGGTCTATATTCATACTGAAAATCAAGATCAACCGAGCTTTTGCTCTCCTGCTCCACAGGAGGTTTCTGTCCTCCCTGAGCTCGCCTTAGCACACTTGTTACTGTTTGACAGGTGTACCGCCCCAGTCAAACTCCCCACCTGGCGCTGTCCCTGGAGCAGGTCGTGC
>NW_004444352.1:254314-257056 GCF_000243295.1 Trichechus manatus latirostris | reverse complement strand
CCCCGCTGATTCCGCCAAGCCCGTTCCCTTGGCTGTGGTTTCGCTGGATAGTAGGTAGGGACAGTGGGAATCTCGTTCATCCATTCATGTCCCTCGCTAATTAGATGAGGAGGTATTTGGCAACCTTAAGAGAGTCATAGTTACTCCCACCTTTCCCCACCCTCCATTGAATTTCTTCACTTTGACATTCAGAGCACTGGGCAGAAATCACATCAGGTCAACACCCACAGAGGGCCTTCGTGATGCTTTGTTTTAATTAAACAGCCAGGGGCAGACCAGCGGGGGATGCTGGAGCACGCCAGCGGCCAAGTCGGGGGGCGGGGGAGGGTGGGGACCGCCCCGCCAGCCAACTCCTCCTAGCGCGGAATAGAGGGGCTGCGCCAGCGCCCGCTGGGCTCCCCGGTTGCCTTGGCGATGCCAGCCGCAGCTGAGATCCACGGGAAGAGCCTGGCTTGCGTCCAGAGTGGCCGCCGCCTGCCCACTGGGTGTCCGGGCCCCCATCGGGCCTGCGCGCCCCTTGGCCAACCCCCCCCACCGTAAGGTCCCCACAGCATGCCCCGCCCTCCGTCCCTGCAGCCCCACGAGGGGAGGGAAACGGGAGAAGGGAAGAGCCAACCGGGGTGAAGCAGAGGGGACCTTGGGGGTGGGCCTGGATGGCGGGGGTGGGGTGACCTCGGCATGAGCGGGGGGGGGGGTGGCGCCTCGCCTCGTTCAGCTGCTGCTCACGCCCAGCTCTGCTGGGTGAGCAGCCAGACGGACCCAGCCCTTATAGCCAATCTTTATCTGGAAGTTATGGATCCGGCTTGCCAACTTCCTTTACCTACATTGTTCCAACATGCCAGAGGCTGTTTACTTTGGAGACCTGCTGGGGATATGGGTACTGCCAGGGCGAGACTGACACCCTCTCCCCCAGATTTTCAAGGGCCAGCAAGAGTTTACCAGACACCACCAGAACCGCAATTCTTTCCAAGGCGTGGGCCCCTCTCTCAGCCAAACCCATTCCAGGATGCCCTGCCCTTTACAAAGAAAAGAGGACTTTCCCTGGGTCTCCCTCCGGCTTCTCCAGGATCCATTGCATTACTGCACTGGACACCTTAGTATACGTCACTCTGGATTTGGGGATCTGAATCCGACTCACTTTCAATGGGCTAAGGGCAACAGAGGCCATCGCTGTCCCTTCAGAATGGCGCTTGCCCATCTACTTTTTTCTCATTAACAAAGGAATTATTCAGTGTAACACTACAGTTCATTCAAAAGAAGAAAAGAAGCATAATAGGACATATTCTTGTAGATATTTTACACTATACACTTTGTGTTTTTCTTTTTTTCATAAAACGCAAGCATACTGCACACTCTTGGTTTAGAAATTGAGTTTTCTTCACTTAAGAAAATAGCATTTGCAGACTTCCAGCAAAAAGGTGCTCTAGGCAGAAGTACCACGCCGTCCCTCCACAGCAAATAACCAAAAAACTAAGCCAAACAGAAAACTGCAATCCTGAAACCCTAAAACATCAAATGAAGTGATAAAGAACTCAGCCCAAGCACCAAATGGAGTGAGAAAACTGACAGAGAATGGAGAGCGAGGAGAGAATCATGCAGAGGTCCCCTATCAGCTAATGCAGCACAGATCCTCCATCTTGGACTCCTATCCAAGACCAGCAAATAGGGGGTACAAGAAAGCAGCTTTGCAGAGCTTCCAGCAGGAGACAACACAACCATCTCTCATCTCTCCACTCCAATGGCAAGCTCCCCTAGCACTCCTTTTTGTTTGTAAGTTTTTGGCTCCACACATAACAATCTCCCCCCTCCATCTTCCCTACCTACACTGTGCACTTAACATCATACCACCTAGCAGCTCAGGCAGGGTCTACCAGAACCTGCCCTGTGCTGATTACCGACCTGCCCTGGTGGCTGTAGTAACTGCCACAAACAACCCATCCCAGCAACTCCTCTTCAGCTAGACCTGCCCTGCTGTACTATATCTGAGCATCTGACCCTGCCAATTGGAGAAGGACGTGAAAAGTATCATGCCCACAGATGAGCGAACAACAAAGAACACACAACCTGCCTGCTCAGACATAGCAAATTAAAAAAAAAAAAAAGGATGAAACAAACAAATCTACAATCAATAAACGAGAAACATAACTACTGAATGCCCCGAAGACAGCAGACAATATCAAAACATTTACAGAAACAGGACAGAATAGTTCCAGTAGGCATCCAAAATAAAACACCAGATGACTTTCCAGTGGAAGAAAAGGCACTAGAAATACCTGATAGGGAATTCAAATCTCTAATATTCAGAATGACCCAAGAGTTGAAGCAAAAAGCAGACAAAAATGAGTAAAAAAATAGACAAATTCATTAAAAGGGCACACAAATTCATGGAAAATACAGACAAAAAATGGAAGAATTCAGGAAAATAATGCAGGAACAAAATGCCAAAATAAATTCATAACTAGAAATTATGCAAAAACAACAATTAGAAAGCCAATAGATAAACAGATTTCAGAAATGGACAGTATCATAGAAGGGCTGAGGAGCAGATCTGAAACAGTGGAAAACAGGATCAGTGGAATTGAAGACAAACACTTGGATACAACACTGTTTAAAGTAAACTCAGAAAAAAGAACAAAGAAAAATGAAGAGACCCTGAGAGTTATGTGGGATACAATCAAAAATAAAAATTTACGAGTGATTGGAGTTCCAGAACAGGGGGAGGAAACAGAAAACACAGAGAGG
>NW_004444352.1:249740-251460 GCF_000243295.1 Trichechus manatus latirostris | reverse complement strand
AGAAATCTACTGGAACTAATAGAAAGATTCAGCAGAGGAGCAGGATACAAGATAAACATCCAAAAGTCAGTTGGATTCCTATACACCAATAAGGAGAACAATGAAAAGGACATTAGGAAAACAATACTATTTATAATAGCCCCTAAAAAAATAAAATACTTAGGAATAAATCTGACCAGGGATGTAAAAGACCTATACAAAAAAAAAACTACAAAACACTACTGCATGAAACCCAAAGGGATCTACATAAATGGAAAAACATACCATGCTCATGGCTTGGTAGACTCAACATTGTGAAAATGACAATTCTACCGAAAGCAATTTACAAATACAACGCAATCCCGATCCACATACCAACAACATTCTTCAAAGAGATGGAAAAAGTAATCATTAACTTTATATGGAAAGGGAAGAAGCCCTGAATAAGTACAGCACTACTGAAGAAGAACAATAAAGTTGGAGGACTCACACTACCTGACTTCAGAACCTACTATACAGCTAGGGTAGTCAAAACAGCCTGCTACTTGTACAATGACAGATACATTGACCAATGGAACATAATTGAGAACCCAGATGTAAATCCATCCACCTACGGTCACCTGATCTTTGACAAGGGCCCAAAGTCCATCAAATGGGGAAAAGACAGTCTTTTTAATAAATGGTGCTGGCAAAACTGGATATCCATCTGCAAAAAAATTAAACAGGACCCATACATCATGCCATATACAAAAACTAATTCAAAATGGATCAAAGACCTAAATATAAAGCCAAAAACTATAAAGTTCATAGAAGAAAAAACAGGACCACTGCTACAGGCCTCAATACATGGCATTAACAGGCTACAAACCATAACCATCAACACACAAACCCCAGAAGATAAACTAGATAACTGGGATCTTCTAAAAATCAAACACCAATGCTCTTCAAAAGACTTCACCAAAAGAGTAAAAAGAGAACCTACAGACTGGAAAAATTTTTTGGACAGTACAAGTCAGACAAAAGTCTAGTCTTCATAATCTACAAGAAAATCCACCACCTCTACAACAAAAAGACAAATAATCCTATTAAAAAATGGGCAAAGGAAATGAACAGACACTTCACTAAAGAAAACATTCAAGTGGCCAACAGACACATGAGGAAACGCTGGCGATCACTAGCCATTAGAGAAATGCAAATTAAGACCACAATGAGACACCATCTCACCCTGGCATTACTGGCATGAATCAAAAACACTGGAAATAGCAAATGTTGGAGGGGCTGCTGGGAGATCGGAACTCTTATGCACTGCTGGTAAGAAAGCAAAATGATACAACCATTTTGGAAAATGATATGGTGCTTCCTTAGAAAGCTAGAAATAAAAATACCATAGGATCCAGCAATCCCACTCCTAGGAATATATCCTAGAGAAATAAGAGTCGTCACTCCAATAGACATATGCACACCTATGTTTATGGCAGCGTTGTTCACAGTTGCAAAAAGATGGAAACAACCTAGATGCTCATCAGCAGATGAATGGATAAACAAACTATAGTACATACACACAATGGAGTACTATGCAACGAGAAAGAACAATGATGAATCTGTGAAGCATCTCATAACGTGGATGAAACTGGAGGACATTATGCTGAGTGAAATTAGTCAATCACAAAAGGACAAATATTGTAGGAGACCTCTATTGTAAAAACTCATGAAAAGGTTTACGCACAAAAAGTAACAATCT
>NW_004444352.1:240929-248838 GCF_000243295.1 Trichechus manatus latirostris | reverse complement strand
AGCAGCACAACTGGAAGAGCATAGTCGATGTCACTGAACTGTGCATGTAGAAATTTTTGAAATGGTGTATCTTTGGCTATGTATATTTTCACCAAAAAAAGAAAAAAAAGGTCGAGAAGGGAGAGGATTGACATATCGTGGGGCTGTTCATCAATCTCATAAAACAATATGTGTACTACTGAAAAAGAAAAAATAAAATAGCATTTGCATTGCTCATTTAATCCTCTCACTCTCCCCAAGCTGGTAAGTGTGGTCTTCGTGGTCTTTCTGAGTCTTCATTTTGTTAGAGCAGCTTCTCAATATGAACTGGAATTTGGATAGATTTTCTGTGTTGACACCGCAACTTGTATCAAACTGAAGAATAATTTCCTAATTTGTTCATTCTACATTTTAGCCTTTTAATTAATAACGGTAATAATCCTTTTCAGTATGAGTGATGCTTTATAGCAAATGATGAGAAAATAGTGATCTAAGATTTGTGTTGTCACATCCGCTTTCCCCGTCCCCCTGCTTACTATCTCCTCTCCTAATTGTTTGCAGGCGTTTATAAACAGTCCTGGTTGAAGAATGTGATGATCAGAGCCACAGTGAACACACCTATAAGGTAGGTCTAAACACAGGGTGCTAGGCCTGAAATACGGGGCCAAGAAGTTAGGCCTTCATTTCATGTGCACTGAGAGCTATTGAAAGGTTGTGAGGAGGAAAGTTGGCATGCAGAAAATTCTACTCTAAAAGGTTTAATCTGGGAGCCTTGTGCAGGACTCAGGGGAAGAAAGATGAGTACATGTAAGAAGGACATTAGGACTATCCAGACTTGTGGCCATGAGAGCCTTAGCTGACAAGGGAATAATGGGAAAAGGAAGATGGGCAGGCTGTATGGGACCATGGATCGAGAAAAGTCCGGGCTTGGCTGAAGAGTGGACAGTATGATTGCAAACCCTTCCCATTGGGTGCCATTGGAGAATTATACGAGGCTGGCCCTCCTACAGGAATGGCACATGTGTGAAGGCTGGCACTATGAATGAACACGGGAACGTCCAAGGAAGCAACTGACAAGAGGTTGAGTTTGATGGATTAGATTTTAGATTTAGACCCACAGACCCAATGAGTGTAAAACCTGCAAAGGATCTGAGGAATCATCCAGGCTAGTGGCTGTTGGAAGTGCTCCTAGGACCCCAGGGTCCTCCAGCAAGGACCACCCTGAGGCTTGGGACATGGCTACCAGGGAAAGACTAAAATGCCTGGGATCTGCTTTTTGTCCCCTCAACGTCACCCCACTGAAAGCACACCCCTGTTTATTCATTTGAAGAAAGCATTGTAGGTCAAAAGAAAACATTTGGAAAACCACATCAAAGTTTAAAGCTTGGAGACTGACTTTTTTTGGGGAGAATAACTTTCCCAAAATCAGACAGGGCCAGTGCTTCCTCCTCTAATACAATTGATTTGGAATCATTTCAAAACACCCAGTGAGAATGTCCAGCAGTCAGTGGGAAACACAGAGCTAACCATCTAGGCAGCCGCGGAGTCCTTGTTTGTTTCTTCATAGACACAGGATGTGGACCTGCCCTGCCCTGGCCCTGCTGGGAGCTAACAGGACCCCAGACACAGTGTGCATATCCTACTACAGGGAGACTCAACAAAACCCATGCCTGCAGACAGGTGAACAAGAACATCAATGATAAAGGGTATTTGAGAGACAAGGGGCTTGAGGAGAAATTGAGGGATGAGGGCCTGGCTTTAATCTTTTTTTTTTTGCTTGTTTGTTTCAACTGTTTTGAGCCTAATTTCATTTTTCTATGTTTTCTTCTGTCCGAGAATTTAAGGATATCCCCTTTGCGGGAAGGAGCTGCAGGGGAGGATAGTGTTCGCAAGAATAATTTTTCAAATGAAAGAGTCCACTACACGTACCCCTACTTTGAAAACTCAGATCTAGATTCTCATTTCCCAGTACTACTTTTTTCCTGAGAAATAAAGTTATTTTAGCTACAAACCCTATACCTGTTGCTGTCTGGTTGATTCCAACTCATCATGACCCTATGGATATTAAAAAGTATCACAAGGTATACACAAGGAATCAGAATTTCTGAGGATGGAACCAGATATAGATAGGAAAATTACAGATCAGACAGATAGTTATATAGAGAAAAAGAAAGAGATAAACAAGATAGACTGACTGATAGATATGCTTATCAAGTGAGGAAGTGGTTTCAAAGTCTGGTAGGAAAGAGAAACAATTTCAGCGCTGAAAATACTCTTAGAGTTGTTTGTGATAAATTTAAAATTCATTTTATTATGCATACAGACTTTGAAAATTAGTTTTTTTAAAAGAGTTTTAAGTCAACCAAAAAATTTTGTACTTCTATTCATAAAATTAATAACTATAACAATTAAAAATAATTTACTTTTCTTACTACAGGCATACCTCAGAGATATTGACAGTTTGGGTCCAGACCAGTCCAAAAAAGGAAGTCACATGAGTTTTTTGGTTTCCCAATGCAACTAAAAATTATTTTCACACTCTACTGTAGTCTATTAAGTGTGCAATAGCACGATATCTAAAAAAAAGTGCATAGCTTAATTAAAAATTCTTTCTTGCTAAAAAATACTAACCATCATCTGAGTCTTCAGTGAGTTGTGATCTTTTTGCTGGTGATGGCTCTTGCCTTGATGTTGATGGCTGCTGACTGATAAGGGTGGTGGTTGCTGAAGAATGGGATGGCTGAGGCAATTTCAAACAACAAGGAAGTTTCTCACATCAATTGACTCTTCCTTTAATGAAAGATTTCTCTGTAGCATGCGATGCTGTTAGCATTTTACATACATAGAACTTTTAAAATTGGAGTCAGTTCTCTCAAACCCTGAGGATGCTTTATCAACTAAGCTTAGGTACTATTCTAAATTCTTTGTTGTCATTTCAACAATGTTTACAGCATCTTCACCAGGAGTAGAGTTCATCCCAAGAAAGCACTTTCTTTGCTCATCCATAAGAAGTACCTCCTCATTCTTTAAAAATTTATCATGAGATTACAGCAATTCAGTCACATCTTTAGGCTCCATGTCTAATTATAGTTCTCTTACTAATTCCAACACATCTGCAGTTACTTCCTCCACTGAGGTGCTGAACCCTTCAAAGTCATCCATTAGGGTTGGAATCAGCTGCTTCTGAACTCCTATCAGTGTTGATATTTTGACCTCCTCCCATGAATCACAAATGGCCTTAATGGCATCTGGAATGGGGAATCCTTTCCAGAAGGTTTTCAATTTACTTTGTCAAGATCAATCAGAGGAATGACTATCTATGACAGATATAGCCTCATGAAATTTATTTCTTATATAATAAGACTTGAAAATCAAAATTACTCCTTGATCCATGGGCTGCAGAATGGTTATTGTGACAGCAGGCATGGAAACAACATTAATCTCCTTCTACATCACCATCAGAGCTGTTGGGTGACCAGGTGCATTGTCAGTGAGCAGTAATATTTTAAAGGAATCTTTTTGTTTGTTTCTGAGTAGTAGGTCTCAACAATACACTTAAAATATTCAGTAAACCATGTTATAAACAGATGTGCTGTCGTCCATGCTTTGTTGTTCCATTTATAGAATACAGGCAGGTAGATTTAGCATAATTCTTAAGAGCCCTAGGATTTTCAGAATGGCAAATGAGTATTGGCTTAAACTTAAAGACACCAGCTGCATTAGACCCTAACAAGAGAGTCAACCTGTCCTTTGAAGTTTTGAAGCGGGTATTGACTTCTCTCTAGCTAGGAAGGTCCTAGATGGCACCGTCTTCAAATATAAGGCTGCTTCATCTACACTGAAAATATATTTTTTAGTGTAGCCATCTTCATCAATTATCTTAGCTAGATCTTCTGGATAACTTGCTGCAGCTTCTACATCAGCAACTGTGTAAACTACAGTTATTGGGTACAGTGTCCTATCTATATATATGTCCATTAGATTCAAACCTCCTATATTACTATTTTTTCCATGCTTATTACTTATTCTCAGAGGAATATTGGGATCTCCTGCTACAACTGAGTCTTAGTTATGGCCTCAAATTTTCACCTTTAATTTCCTTGGGCATAGTAAACCTGATTATTTTAAAGATTGCCCCATTTTACACTGACTCCCAAAAATGAATCTGTTTCTAGTCTATTGTGTATGCTTACAGATGCAAAGCAGTCCCAAAGCTGGTCCAAATTACCAACTTTCCATTATAGAAACAAGCCAAATACATAGGATGCAACTGCCTTAATCAAAAATCTACCTGTATCTGTGGAACTATACGTGCTTTTCCTCACAAAATGAAATATCTACATGCGTTTTTAAGACTACCTTCCCTTATTTCTAGGCCCACTCTCTTTGCCTACTGAGGCACTCACACTTGAAGGAGAAAGAACACAACTCTAGCAATTTTCCATGTACTGGACCAGTTCCAACAATATTCAAACAGATGTAGCCTTCAATGATAAAAAAAAAAAGATCACTCCCTAGAGCCTACATTCTGCCAGAGAGTGCCCAATTTGTGAATACCTTTAGCTGCAAAACTCCTTAAAAAGGTCTATCAAGAATACGATAACCACCACATTGCCAAGCCCAATAGTTAATGTTGCATTCTCATCCTGACAACATCTGACTCAACTGATTGCTTCCTTCTCCTTAAAACTCTTCCTTTGACTCCCACATTCTGTGATCTCCCATTACCCGCTACTCCCTGACAATCTCCTTCTTTTAGTGCTTCAAAGCTCAGACCCTGGATCTCTTCTGCTTTCATTTATAGTCTTTTCTCATGTGATCTCAGTCTCGCCGTGGTAGTCTGAACTTGTATATTCAACAACCCTCTCCATTGTTATATCAAGATATCTAAGGGCATGTCAAATATATGATCAAAAACCAAAACCTTAATATCTTCTGTCTCTCTGAATCTTCTACATATTATCAAATAAGCAATTCTATTATTGTTCAAAACACAGAAAGCCATCCTCTTCTTGTCTCATACATAACATTTGATATCAAGTACTGAAGTCTTTGCCTCAAAATATTTCCAGAATTAGACCACTGTTCACCTCCTGCATTTCTACTCTCAACCAATTATCTCCATGTCTAAGTTCCTTATGATTTTCCCCTGCTTCTGCCCACACAACCGGAATTATACTTCTAAATTTAAGTCACATGATTTTTATGCCTCTAATTGCTTCCCCTCTCACTCAGAGTAAAATCCAATCTCTTTTCCATGACTGATGAGATTCTGGGTCACTTGCCTCTTACTGACCGCCTTTACCTCATCCTTTATTCTTTTCCCCTTTACACTTCTGAAATCACACTAGTCTCCTCAGTGCATTGAGCAAACAAGCATGCTCTTGCCAGGAGCACTTGTCTTCACTGTTCCCTTTTCTGCTAATGTCTTTTGCAAGATAGTCTCATAGATCATTATCACATTCTTTCAGATATGTAAAAATGATCCAGAGGTATTCCCTGATCAACCCTTTGCCCCACACCTGTCCATCAGTCCACATGCTCTGCTTTCCTTTCTTTTTCAACACTTCACCAGCAATTGATATGTCTTTTTCTTCCTACTAGGGTATAAGATCCTTAACAAAAGGAGTTTATTTTCACTCATTGCATAGTGCTTCAGAACCTTGTGGCAAATCTTAGGCCCTCAAATACTTGTTGAATGAATGTTTAATAAAGGAATGTCTTCACTAAGAACTGGAAAAGGGAGAGTCAAGGTAAAAAGAATTTCTTGAGACCAGAACTATTCCCGCAAATGAAGTGCTATTCAAATTGAGATCAACTGAAATGGTTAAAGATCCCCAACAAAGAATAAAACAATGGATCTTAGGAAGAAGGTCCTGACTCAGATATTTACTACCCTGAAAAATAAATCAGGATGTCTGACTGCTTCCGATTTTTCTTAGATGTACATTTAAATTCAAATCAGGCCCTCCCACTGAGGTGCCCGTTTTCCGTATATAAAAGTTTGATGCTGTGAATTGACCCCTGAGTTCTATCACAACAATTATGAATATTGTTAAATGTGCCTTAAAAGATGTACCTGGATTTGTTGAGGCAAGGATTAAATGAGTGGAAAATTGAAGAGATGATGTTATTAAATAAAAGTATATCTCTGTCAGAGTGGGGTCAAGATGGCGTAGTAGTCAAACAGCTTCCTATATCCCTCTTACAACAAAGACCTGGAAAAACAAGTGATTTGATTGTATATGAATATCAAGGAGCCATGAACAAGGCAAAGTTGAGGTATCGGACTGAGTGGCGGGGGGAGAGGGAGACGGTTCTGAAGAAGCAAGAAGTGCTGGACCACAGCTGCAGCCACAGCTCTTCAGCCCCAGCTGGCTCCAGGTACGCAGTGAAGCAGGCAAACACTCTGTGTGCGTGCTCAGGAGGCAGTATCCACATCGAGAGAGATCCGGCAGCAGAGATTCTGCTTGGAAACCCCGAACCAGTGAGAAGCAGCTACCAAGTGTCTAAAGCACATGCATGAGACCTTCCACAGGGATTAAAAAAAAAGCTAATTTGGGAAAACCTCTCTCCCTTTTACCTCCTCCCTTGATGCTCTGTGCCCATCTGCCCTTCCAAAGTCTGAGTCCGCTGAGCCTGAAGTAGATCCTAAAAGGCACCATGACCCATTCACCTGGCCTTGGAAAGGGAAAAAAAAGCTACCGGCTCCCCTAAGCCAGGAACTCAGGGTTGGCACAGCTCCTTTGCTAGGCATAAGCATAAGGGGTCTGCAGACTTTGAGTGCCTTACACCCCTGTATAGACTTGTGGGGACCCATCTCAACAGCGTTAGTCCTCACTACCACAGTAGAAGAAGGTAAACATCTGAAGTCTAACTTCAACTATTTCAGCTGGGAAGTGGCAGATTTGTGACCCTCGACACAGCCTGCCCGTTAAGCAGGCACTTTTACCAATCCGCACGAGGGGCTTGAGGACTGCTGTCGTCACCTACGCCACCCAGTCACCTGCTACAGGCGTCCAAGAATAAGTGGTGCCCCCGAGTCTTTACAACCAACAGAGTGGGGTGCTCATAGTCTGGCAGGAAAACTCACCTACCTGCTTGCCCTAGGGAATAGGGACACGTTTTCCTTTGAGACTCTCAGGGGCAGCCATCAGCCCCCTGCCTGGCTCAGAGCATGACCCTCTACTGCAGCCAGATACCGGTGCCTACACCAATCACCCATGCCTCTCTAAAACTGAAGGTGAGAGCCTACACCCCACACTTGGTGACTGACTGCCTGGACACCTGAGATGAACCCATATAGGAAAATTTAATGGACTCCTGTGTACACATACTTAGATATAGAACTAACTATCTCGTGACAGGATGTTAGACCTTCAAAGGCACCAATAATCAAACTAGCACACACAAGCAGCCTATTGGGGCATATCAAAACAAAACAAAACAAGAAGCTAGGACTCACTAAACAAATATAAAATAAAATTATAATAACTTATTGATGGCTCAGAGACAACAGTCAATATTAAATCACATAAAGAGGCAGTCCATGATGGCTTCAGCAAACTTCCAAAATAAACAATCAATAAATTCTCTGGAGGAAGAGAATTTCTTGGAATTACCAGAGGCAGAATACAAAAGATCAATACACAGAACTCTTCTGGAAATTAGAAAGGAAATTCCACAAAATGCAGAAACTTCCAAAGAACATACAGACAAAGAAGTAGTGGAACTTAAAAAAGTTATTCAAGAATATAATGACAAATTTAATAGGCTGCAATAATCCATAGAGAGACAGCAATCAGAAATCCAGAGATTAACAATAAAATTTCAGAATTAGACAACTCAATAGAAAGTCATAGGAGCAGAAATGAGGCAGTAGAAGTTAGAATTAATGACATTGAAGATATAGCTCTTGATGCCAACTTAT
>NW_004444352.1:142481-238141 GCF_000243295.1 Trichechus manatus latirostris | reverse complement strand
GCAGAAAAGGCATTCGACAAAGTCCAGCACCCATTCATGATAAAAACTCTCAATAAAATAGGAATAGAAGGGAAATTCCGCAACATAATTAAGGGCATTTATACAAAGCCAATAGCCAACATCATCCTAAATGGAGAGAATTTGAAAGCATTCCCCTTGAGAACGGGAAGCAGACAAGGATGCCCTCTATCACCACTCTTATTCAACATTGTGCTGGAAGTCCTACCCAGAGCAATTAGGCTAGAAAAAGAAATAAAGGGCATCCAAATTGGTAGGGAAGAATCAAGGTATATCTATTTGCTGATGATATGATCTTATACACAGAAAACCCCAAAGAATCCACAAGAAAACTACTGGAACTAATAGATTTCAGCGAAGATTTCAGCAAAGTTTCAGGATACAAGATAACCATACAAAAATCTATTGAATTCCTTACACCAACAAAGAGAACCTTGAAGAGGGAATCACCAAATCAATACCATTTACAATAGCCCCAAAGAAGATAAAATACTTAGGAATAAATCTAACCAGAGACGTAAAAGTTCTATACAGAGAAACTACAAGAAACTACTGCAAGAAAATAAAAGAGACCTGCATAAGTGGAAAAATACACCTTGCTCATGGATAGGTAGACTCAACATAGTGAAAATGTCAATTCTACCCAAAGCAATCTACAGATACAGTGCAATCCCGATCCAAATTCCACCAGCATTTTTTAATGAGATGGAGAAACAAATCACCAACTTCATATGGAAAGGGAAGACGCCCCAAATAAATAAAGCATTACTCAAGAAGAAGAACAAAGTGGGAGACCTTATACTACCTGATTTTAGGACCTATTATACCGCCACGGTAGTCAAAACAACCTGGTACTGGTACAACAACAGATACATACAGCAATGGAACAGGTAATCCAAATATAAGCTCATCCACCTCTGAGCAGCTAATATTTGACCAACGCCCAAAGTCCATTAATAGGTGAAAAGACAGTCTCTTTAAGAAATGGTGCTGGTGTAACTGGATATCCATATGCAAAAAACTGAAACAAGACCCATACCTCACAACATGTACAGAAACTAACTCAAAATGGATCAAAGGCTTAAATATAAAATTGAAAACGATAAAGATCATGGAAGAAAAAATAGGGACAATGCTAGGAGCCCTAATACATGGCATAAACACAATACAAACCATAAATAATAATGCACAAGCACCAGAAAAGAGACTAGATAAATGGGAGCTCCAAAAAATCAAACACTTATGCTCATGAAAAGACTTGACCGAAAGAGGAAAAAGACAACCTACAGACTGGGAAAAAGTTTTTGGTTACAACAAATCCGATCAGTGTCTAATCTTTAAAATCTACAAGATACTGCAACACCTCAACAACAGAAAGTCAAATAACCCAATTAAAAAATGGGCAAAGGATATCTATTGAGGCTGCTAACAGACACATGAAGGAATGCTCACGATCATTAGCCATTAGAGAAATGCAGATCAAAACTACAATGAGGTATCATCTCATACCAACAAGGCTGGCATTAATCCAAAAAACACAAAATATTCTGGAGAGGTTGTAGAGAGACTGGAACACATATACACCGTTGGTGGGAATGTAAAATGGTACAACCACTTTGGAAATCGATTTGGTGCTTCCATAAAAAGCTAGAAATAGAAGTAGCATACAATCCAGCTATCCCACTCCTTGGAATATATCCTAGAGAAATAAGAGCCGTCACACGAATAGATATATGCACACCTATGTTCATTGCAGCACTGTTCACAATAGCAAAAAGATGGAAACAACCTAGGAGCCCATCGATGGACGAATGGATAAACAAATTATGGTATATCCACACAATGGAATATTACACAACGGTAAAGAATAATGATGAAGCTGTGAAACATCGCATAACATGGTGGAAGCTGGAACTTATTATGCTGAGGGAATTTAATCAGTCACAGGAGGACACATACTGTTTAAGACTACTATTATAAGAACTCAACAAAAGGTTTAAACACAGAAGAAAACATTCTTTGATGGTTACGGGGGTGGGGAGGGAGGGTGAGGGTTATTCACTAACTAGATAGTAGACAAGAATCATCTTAGGCGAAGGGAAGGACGGCACTCACTATAGGGGAATTCAGCACGACTGGATTAAACCAAAGCTAAGAAGTCTCCTGAATACAATCAAATACTTTGAGAGACAGAGTAGCAGGGGTAGGTGTCTGGGGACCATGCTTTCAGGGCACATCGAGGTCAATTGGCATAACAAAGCTTATTAAGAAAATGTTCTGCATACTACTTTGGTGATTGGTGTCTCGGGTCTTAAAAGCTAGCAAGCAGCCATCTAAGATGCATCAATTGGTCCCAAACACCTGGAGTAAAGGAGAATGAAGAACACCAAAGACACATGGAAAGTATTAGCCCAAGAGACAGAATGGACCACATAAATCAGAGACTTCGTCAGCCTAAGACCAGAAGAAGTAGATGGTGCCCAGCTACCACCAATGACCGTCCTGACAGGGAACACAACAGAGAGTCCCTGATGGAGCAGAAGAAAGATGGGGTGCAGAACTCAAATTCTAGTAAGAAGACCAGACTTAATGGTCTGACTGAGACTGGAGGTATCCCGGAAATCATGGCCCCTGGATTCTCTACCAGCCCAGAAATAAAACACTTTCTGAGACCAACTCTTAAGACAGGGATTGGACTGGACTCTGGGACATAAAAGTGATACTCATGAAGAGTGTGCCTCTTAGTCAAGTAGGTACAAGAGATCAAAGGGGCAGTTTCTGTCCAGAGGTGAGACGGGAAGGCAGAGAGGGTTAGGAGCTGGTTGAATGGTCATGGGGAATCAGGGGCGGAAAGGAGGAGTGTGCTGTCCCAGAATGGGGTGAGCAATTAGGGTCACGTAACAATGTATGTATAAAATTTTGTGTGGGAGACTAACTTGAAATGTAAACGTCATTTAACTACAACAATAAAAAAGTATAGCTCTGTATTTACACTGCAGTATGTGACTTTGCAAGATGATAAAAGCATCAGTAGCCACCAATCTTGCTAGTTTTCCTTCCAAACTAGAGGTAACATAATTTTGCTCTAATCTGTACTATATTCACACATAGATGGTGCTCAGGATATTGTTTTATCATATGCAGTCTAGTCAGTGTTCAGAGATTAATCTGGGTCCCCATCCTCTGAAAATGGTGTTACAAAATACACATGAGGCAATGTAGATCTAAGTGTTTATTGTAAAAACACTAACTCTACAGCTACTTCCGTCAAGAAGGTAATATCTGGAATGAAGTCTGAATTTTGTTCCTTGACTTCGTGCATTAACCAGATACAGAAACTTTAACAATAGGATACAACACTTTCATCTGAAACTTGGTCTATCATACTCTGTGCTTAAGATTGAATCTGGAAGTGTTTCTGAAGGAAGCAACACAACTGAATGCCTAGAACAACAATGTGAAGAAAAAATGGAAAATATCCTCAAGGTTTGGACATTCATTCGTTAGCATGATGACCTAAAATCATATCTACTTTAATGAATGGTTTCTCACTTTAAGTCAGTGACAGGGAGTATGGCTCATTGGTTATAGTAGGAAAATGTGACTAGGGTATTAAAACAAATTAGACATATTAAAATAATCTAAAACTATAATACCAAAAAAGACCCAAATGCATTGCCATCCAGTCAATTTCGACTCATAGTGGCCCTATAGGACAAAGTAGAACTGCCCACAGTGTTTCTAAGGCAGTAACCTATACAAAAGTATGTTCTGTGACCATAATGAATCAGTGACAGAAAACAAAACAAAACCAGACCAAAACAAAATAAAATACCACACACAAAAACAATCCTCTATAGACATTGTGAAGTTTAAAAATTGTAAAACTATGTATAGCAGTCATCAGACTTTGTCTAACTTCAGGAGGAGGAGAGAGAATCACCAACATCAGCCCAAGGCTGATTCCTATGAGGTGGAGGTCAGACATGCCTTCTCCCTCCAATCTTAATAAAGACACCAGCCGTCCCTTGCACAGCATTCTCTACTTCTCTGCTGGGTTCAATAATTCATTGCAATGGCCGCACAAAGCCTACAGACCATAGTCATGATTATGGGGTTTATTAGGGAAGTAACACTTGCAATTCAGGCTCAAGGACACTCAGAATACAGTTCTTCCATCAGGACAGACTCTTCCCAACCATGCTCGCAGGCTTAACTCTCCCTGGCCTTAGGCCTCTCCCCAAAGGCATTCAACTTTCTCTCTCCATGGGTCTGGAAGCCCACCGTGCTGTCTCCTGCTGCCAGGTCTCTGCTGTGGGGTCTCTCCTGCCACCACTTCTCACCTTCTTCAGAGTTACAGCTTGTTCTCTTTCTTTCTCAGTCTTCTGCTTCCAGAAGCTTTTCAATGCTGAGATCTTGGGTCCAAAGGACGAGCTCTCCGATCTTGGCTTTCCTCCGTCGTGCCGGTATGATCCTCCTCTCTGCTCTGGAATTGGCTCTCTTTTGAGGCAAAACTGACCAATCCCCTTGGTGGGCCACAATTACCCTGTCACACAGTCTCTCCCAATCTTCTGGGTGGGAGTTAGAAGACCATGGCTAGAAAGGCCGCACAAAAGTAATCAATTGCCATGCAGGCCACCCCCTGGCTTTCTATTCATGGTTCTTTCATATTTGCAGGATAACTTCTCCCTCTCAATCTTTTTACTAGTCCAAAATCATCATTAATAATTAGTCTTTCAATAGGGCAAAGAGTCCACAGGATGAGGTTACTCAAGTACCAGACATTCAGGACTGCTGCAGGTGTTCATCTGATTTGGTCAGATTCTCAGAAAGTCACCTCATCTTCACCGTTTCTGGCCTCTTATAAAATTAACTGGGAGAAGTTATTCCCTTGCTCTGATCCTCACGAGGTATCAGCATAGCAAACGTGGCTTTAGGTTCAGCCACTGTACTCGGGTCCAGCAGAGTCTCCCCCTTAGTGCACTCTTCCACACTTACAGCTTCTACAATTACAGATTTTACAATCACAATTAACCCTGTCAGCAATCAACACTCATGGCTGAATCATATAATCCTATCAGCATCTTCCCTTCCCTCTCTTCCCCCGACCCAGCAGGAAAAGAGGAATCTATTCAGTGGATATCCTCCTTTGTCCCCCTCATTTAATGTAAGCACATTCATGAAATTGTGTAAGCCAGATACTTCATGTCTTTATCTGTCCCTGTTTTAGATATGCCGTGTTTAAATTGCCCACCCCTATCAAACCAGTACTCTGAGGAGACAAGCATTTTCCTTGGTCTCGAAGAATCTCCTGTTCTGGTGGGACCTTTGAGCATCTGCATCCATAAGCAAAGTCCAGTACAGAGCAAGCCATCAAATTGCAGCAGTCTACACCAGCTCACGGTGTCAAACATCTTTCTCTTCATTCAGTCGGGTTCCGGTCAGCTCATCCCTAGCCATCCAAGCTAGGTCACAATGGGTAGCAGCCTCAGGCTCAAGAGTTCACACACACTTCCCGGCGCTTCAGACAGCCCCCTCATACACTGTCATAGACCCCTTGGGCAAGGTCAACAGGTTCCACGTATAAACTTCAGTAGTCTAACAACTCTTTTTACTTCTGACCAGCCAGACCTTCCTCTCTCTCTCATCTCTAGCCACCATGGGCTGGATCAACGGGTACCAATGGAACATGTCCAAACTCAACCCGTCTCTTTATTGCCACAATTCCTCCACTTCCAATCATTAGTGAACCCAGGTGGTCACAACAAGTGAGCAGACCAAGCTGTCTACTCACCGGCTCCCTTTAACTTCCAGACCTGGAAGGGACTCTTTCTGATGGACGCTGACTTTTCCTGCCTTGATGCATCCAACAGCAAACTGCTTGCTTGAAATTCAAAAACAATCACTTTTTTCTGCAGATCCTTGCTTCAAATGCAAATCCTCTGTTCTCTCAGCAGTTCTGGGTAGTTCTGCATGTCTTCTCAAATGAAAATCTGGGTAGCGCTCAGGTTTGCAACCTAAGCCCCCACTGTATACACCGGGCTACTGCATTCAGATCAACAGACTGTGTTTTTCTCTGGCAAATCCTAGTTCTTCCTTTAGCATATCCAATCAAGTATTGGCTGAAGGCAGAGTTACGCATTCTCTGTAATCTATAATACCCAATATTAATTTCTAGCATACATTCAGGTCTGCTTTACAACACTAGCTAGGAGAAATATCCAATATCCATAGTACATTCAGATAAATGCATAATCCTAAACACATAACCCTTTTAAAACACTCCAGTTTGGCCTTCTCTACACCTTAACTATCTTCGCATTCATATGCATATGGCCTTTGGCCTCTGGCTGCATGGAAGGAGAAGACCATGGCCCCCTATTAATCCTCCCACTTATCTGGCCTGGCTTTTTTCCCAGAGCACTCTGGATGCAGCTTTTCAGCCATTACAGGTAGCAATGACCAAAACCACCATCTAAGATTCAAAAGTTTCAATTCCCAAGGCCCTTTGTGCTTTCTCTTACAAAGTTCCATGCTTTTATTAATCTGGAGCCACTGCAAAGTATCCCGCTTATGACACCAACTGTAAAAAATGCTTGGGGCAGTGTCTGACATCCTCCAACACCACAAGAGGGAAGGAGAACCAAGATATATAGTGGAAGACTGACTCCTGTGAGGTGGGAATTAGAGAAGCATCCTCTCTCCACCATCTTTACTAATTCTGACATGAACTGTCCCTCACACAACACTCTGTACTTCTTTGCTGGGTTCAATAATTCATTGCAATGGCCACACAGAACTCACAGACCATACTCAGGATTATTGGTTTATTAGGGAAGTAACATAGTTCAAGCTCAAGGACACTCAGAATACAGTTCTTCCATCAGGACAGCCTGTCCCAACCATGCTCATAGACGTGCCTCTCCCTGGCCCTAGGCTTCTCCCTAAAGGCACTCAGCTTTTTCTCTCAATGAGCTAGGAAGTCAACAGCACTGTCTCCTGCTGCTGGGTCTCTGCTGCCAGATCTCTCCTGGCCATCTTCAGAGTTACAGCTTCCTCTCTCTCTCGGTCTCCTGCATCCAGGAACTTCTCAGAGCAGGAATTTTGGGTCCAAAGGAAGTGCTCTCCACTCCTGGCTGTTCTTCCTTGATGGTGGTTAGATCCTATTCTCTGCACTGGAATTAGCTCTCTTTTAAGGCAAAACTGCTCAATCCCTTTGGTGGGCCACAATTATCCTATCACACAGTCCTGCCCAAGCACCTGAGTGGAACTTACAAGACCATGGCTAGAAAGGCCACACAAACTAAAGAATTGCACCACAGTATCTTGGACTCATTTTTCAAGTGAAGTCTCTAAAAATCACATGGGAGCAGATTGGTAAACAGTAAAATCAATAGCAAGAATATTTTCACAATTATGACTTGTGTGTTTGGAAGAAATCTATAGCATTGTTCTTATTTTGTCAATTCACAGGAATCATGGAGTTTATTGGTAGATATTGCAGTACCAGAAGACTCTCCGTTGGCAGTCTGTGAGGAGAGGAGTCTTACAAACATGGACATTCCACCAGAGTCAAAAGAAAGAAGTCTGCACCTACAAGCATTTATTACACTATTACTTGAGCAGATTGAACAAAAAATGAACAATGCTTCTCTGCAGAAGCCTCAGATGTGCCTTGGATTTCCTAATGTCAGTGTAGCAGACATTACCAGATTTTATGATTCTGCATCAAATATTAGTGAGTTTATTTCACTATAAATGTATTATTCCCAACAACTTTACACAACAACCTTATATATAGACATGAATTAATAAAATACCTTAATTTATTCAGTAATGATTTGCTCTGTGGTAGACACTCTACTAGGAATCAAGGGTATGTGATCATTTTCACCAGTTATAGATTGTTAGCGAAGACCAGGATATTTATACCAAAGTGTCATAGAGGAAGTTGCAGGTAGTTAGGGAAATAAACAGCAGGGAATATGTAGGGAGATGGGGAAAAAAAACAAAAAAAATATTGCGTTGAATCGATTCAGGAGTTTTAAGTAGAACAGGAAGCAGCTTGGTTCTTTGATGAGAAAAGCATCTGACATAAAATCCTGTCTGAGTCCAAGAGTTTCGTTGTCTGCTCTACTCTCTCCTTCCTCTATCCATCCTCCTGCCTTTTTCTCTAGGGTTCTGTGTTGCTTCATTACTGGATTAGCTTCCTAGGGTTACCCTAACAAAGTACTACAAATCTAGTGGCTTAAAAAACACGAATTAATTTTCTCACAGTTCTGGAGGCTGAGAGTCCAAAATCAAGGTGATGGCAGAGCCATACTATCTCTTAAGGTTCTAGGGAAGAATGCTTCCATTTCTCTTCCTAGCTTATAGTGGTTTTTGACAAGATTTGGCATTCCTTGTCTTGTAGATGTCTCACCCAAATTTCTGCCTCCATCTTCACATGGCCAGCTTCCGTGTGTGTCTGTGTCTGTCTTTGTCTCTTCTGTCTTATGAGTACACCACTCGTACTGGAGTAGGACCTATTCAATATGACCTCATGTTAACTGAACTGGTAACATTTTCAAAGACTATATTTCCAAATAAGTTTCCTTTCATAGTATCCAAGAATTAGGATTTCAACATGTCTTTTTGGAGGACACAATTGTATGCATAACTATATCGGTGGCCCAAATCTTCCCCCTTCCCCCTTCTCTCTGTAACCATATCTTCGCTCATGTAACTTAACTTGCCCATTTAACATTCTGTTCCATCCCTTGAACAAGGGCTTATCCCTATTTCTTGCACTGAGGAATGTGATGATAGCAAACATGACTCAAACAGAGGTGTGTGTTTCTGCTGGGCTCAAGCACACTAACTTTGCCATGAAGAAATGGTTACGATTTTGCATTTCCTGCGCCAAAATTCTACAGGTACATCTTTAAAACTGTATTAACTTTATCATTCTAGGAAGGTTTTATTTGCATTCCTTCTTTTTTTTAATTTCATCGTCCAACGCTGTGTAAATTGACTTGGGGAATCTATAACTGTTGGCCATAGGGTGACTTAATTGTGGAGAGGACTAGATGTTTCCTAATGCTCCTTCATCCTTCTCTCTGTTGCATGGTTGGGATCACTGTACTAAGAAAAATAATTTGGCCTTTTGATCTTGATTCCAAAGCCCCACCCAGTAGTTGAACTTTGCCTGGATTGGCTGCCCGCCTGCCCTGTCCAGTAGTTGACCTATTCACAAATTGGTGGGGGGCCCACCCAGTGACTGATAAAAACTATAGAACATGGAGTCTCAGCTTGGACTTCCTGGTCTACGAGGGCCAGGAGAGGAGGAAGTCCTTTGACGCCAGGGCCCTGCACTCTGACCCTCACAGAAAGAATAAACCTGTGAGAGCAATGGAAGCAGCAGCTATGACATTACCAGAAGAAGCAAAGACAACAATGAGGAGATCCAGACAATGACATCAGAGTGTAAGACCAAATTATGACCGAAAGCGGAGAGGAATGACTAATAGGTGAGTCCGCCACATGATGTCATTGAGTTTCCTCTGCAAAGTTTCCTGATAGGTGAGAGTGAACATTGTTTTTCGGTAAGAGAAAGCAGATCCCCTTTGAGACATAAGCAGGTGTCCCTTTACACATTGAGGCCCTGCGCTGGGCCCTTCCAAGCGTTGCCCTTTGCAAACCTCTGTCTCTATTTATATCCTTCTCTTTTGTTAAAGTTCTATTACAGTTATGTTGTTCCCATGAGTTCTCTATGATGATTTCAATGAATTATCAATCCCAATAGAGAAAGGGTTTTGTGCAGAGAATGGCTAGTGGCAGAAGTGGTACTGAAGTTGGAGAAACAGGGTATATTTGACCTCTTCGACTCATAGGAACCAGTTTGATGTTGACATTTCAAGTTGACATTTCAGTTGACATTCAAGACAGTTCTTCATTTACACTGCAGTAACTCCAAAGCTGACCTCAGCAGAACAGCTCCCAAGCTCTTACAGACCCTTTGACCCACCTGGAAGCCATTAAAAAAGAGACTGTTATTTACTGAGGGCAAACTATGTGTCAGGCACAGGCTAATCATCTTATATGGATCATCTCATTTCATGTTCACAGAAACTCTGTGAGGAAAGTCTTGTTATAGAGGAGGATCCAGAATCATAAAGATGTTACCTTGCCCATGATCATTCAGGTAAAAGTTAATGGAACAAGAATATAACTTTTGTTGTTGTTGTTTTGTTTTTAACAATGAAAGTTGTGCATGAATCTGGTTTGAAAAACAAATAATTTTACAATGCTTGTTAAAAGGCACTCACACAGTCAACTTAGAAATCCGCTGTGCTCACCTCCAAGCAAAATTCCTTTCCGGGGTGTGACTATCAATTATTTTAGCTAAGTACTATTGTATTGATATATTCTGTGTTTGCACTTCTACTTCTTGATGTCTCAGTTCTGACCCTTGTTTTTCCCTTATGGAAGACGAGAATTTACACCCCTTTCTTCCCTCTACCCCCATCACACACTCATACCCTTATTATCTACCTATCCTTTAAATACAGTTCTATTATAGTTTTTAGAACAGTACATTTTAAAATCATTATTCATAGACATCTTTAAAAAATAGCCTACTCATAAAAATTTATTTGTAATCCCCAGATCAATACTGGCAACACTTTTGCAGACATTGACAGAAGTGTGCAGAGTGACAAAGAATTTGAAACACCTAACCGACAAGTTCCCATCTGAGTTTGAACAATAAAATTCTACATTTTTTTGTTTCAGCTCTCATAATGGTAAAGAAGTGTCCTTTTCACTGTCAATTGCATACCACAGTTGTTCTTTTATATATATTTTGTTTAATGTGTTTTTGTGTTTTTGTTGATGATTTCACTGTTTACAATTACTCAGAGTATAGTGCTCAAGTACAGTCTAGTGTTTCTAAGCACAGAAAGGCTGTGAAGTGCTTTACAGAGAAAATACATGTGTTAGATAACCTTCATTCAGGCAAAAGTTATAGGGCTGTTGACCATGAGTTGAATGTTAATGAATCAATGATGTATGTTATATGAGTCTTTAAACAGAAACACCCATAAAACAAGTTTATGAATTGATTGACAAAGTGTTGTGACCAGAGGCTCTGAGAAACCTAACTTTGTATTTCCCTTTTAGCAAATGGTTCAGTATTAACGAATTCAGTGTTCATGGTAACTTTATAGTTTATAACTACCAAGAGTAATGAGAATCTTTTGTAAATGCTAGTCAAAGCTAAACCATATACTCAATGATGATTACCCTTTTCTTTACTGCACAGTTTTTTGTTTTTTTCTGAAGTTAATTACCTTTAAATATTTTTTTCTGTTTGCTTGGTTTTAGGTCTTTATCAAAATCATTGATCTTTGCCCTTAAGCACCTTTTGCCTGTTATGGATTGAATTGTATCACTCCAGAAATGCAAAACTGTTATTATGCATTATTCCTTGATGGTGGCAGATCCCCCATGTTGTATGCAGCCACAATTTGGCAATCCTACTTCCATGACAGATATCATTAGTAGATAACATAATGCTTTTCTGCTGAGATAACAAGCCTGAGCATTCCTCTTGAACAGTACGAAGACAGCCAATGGAATCAACTGCATTTGCCACAGAAGGCAGTCTCCTCGCCACCAATGGTCTTGTGCTTCCTAAACTTGTGTGAGCACAAGAATCATCGAGAAGGCTGTTAACACAAAAGACTCTTGAGCTCATACCCTGGAGATTCTGATTCAGTAGACATGTGGAGAGTTCTGATCATCCAAGGGAAATATCTTCCTTTCCCTGTTCATTTCACACCAACCCTTCTCTCTGACTTTAGCTACCTGGAGCTGTGTCAGCAGGTACCAGCAGCAAGCTCAGGAGTCCACGTTACTCCCCCCACTTCAGACCAGACAGACTCAAATTATCTTTTTTTTTTTTTTTTGCTTCCTCACTGTACCAGCTGCAATTTCAGGAGTCCTCCTAACTCTCTTCACGTCAAACCAGCTGGGCCACATTACTCTTTTGTGTCAGATAATTCTCTGGAACAACTCACGTATCTGATAGTAAACACCGTACCTGCAATAACAATTTTAATATTACAAAAAAGGGTACTAATGAAGAGACAAGTAGTGTGAGATTTAGAATGGGTCTATTTGTTTATATATTTCTTTACTTATTGTATGTTTGTCTTTTTTGTATTGTTTAGCTTTTGTTTGCTATATCTGGAGCCTACCTTTTTCCCTTTCCCTTTATATTGTTTATCTTCCTTTGTATTGTTTGAATTGATGTTGATTTGTAGTATTGGTCTGTGTGTGACTATGATGCTGCCGGTTGGCTGGTCTATGCATGGGTTTGACACTGTTGGTTGGCTGGGTGTGCTTTCTTCTCATGGTGGGTACGGTAGGTTGCACATACACTGTGGTCTTATGTCGTTAGGTACGTCTGAATTCTCTCAGAGGATTGCTTGGTGATGCATGAACAGGCCCTTTCCTCGATGTGAGGCACCAAATGTGTCATGGTCAGGGTTCTTTCACAGCTCTTGAGGGATAATGCATTGACTCTGTATCATCATAAGCCATTACTGCAACCCCTGAAGAGCAGGATGGAGTGCAGGTAGGGGGGAACAGGATAGGGTGTCGAGGCCCACACAGTCAGAGAGAGGTTAACCGGGCAGGGCAGGGAGCTCTGCTTGGTTGGTAGGGGGAGAGGCAGCTGGGCACAACGTGAAGTGTCACTCGGCCAAGAAGGTAGACAGGACAGGGTGCGCAATAACTTTCCTGTGATTTTCTGGTTTCAGAGGTATGTAACATCCAAGTTTCATCCTCTCAGAGGTGTCCCATCCCTGGTGGTGTCTCGCCTACCTTGTCATTTCTTTCCAAGGTTTTTTGCACAGAATTTCTGCCGCAAGCTATTTTCTCCCTGAGTTTGCTTCTCTGGGTTTCTGACTCTATGTTATTCCTTAAAGCCATCCCCAAAATGGCCACGCTGAACCACGCCAGCAGGCAGGGTGTGATTGATCTGCAATTCTCTTTTTTCATTGGCTTCATTCTATCTCTCCCGACAACCAATGCTCAGTCTGTTCTTCAACTTTCCGTTTGATGTTCTGTGGTCCGAAGTCATTACGTGTGTTTGTTTCACTTAGTTTCTTGTCTTTGTTGTTGACGGTCCTTACGGTGCGTGTATCTAAGATGCCACCCTAAATCGAACTCTCTGGCTGGTGGCTTTCCAAAATTGCCTTTAATTATGTTGAGGAAGTTTCCTTTTATTCCTACCCTGTTAAGAGATTTTATGAAGAAAGTGTGCTGAATTTTATCGAATGCCTTTTCTGTATCAACTGAGATAATGTGTCATTCTTTTCCTTTGTTTTATTAATGTGGTGTATTACATTGACTGATTTTCTAATGTTGAACCAACTTAGAATTTTCGGTTCAGGTGACCCTTTAAACTGCTTGTTCTAGGAACAGTTCATCCAGTTTCAAAGTTCACCTCCACTCTCTTCCCCAGTGAAGAAATCCAGGGGAGAAAAGAGCAGAATCAACAGCCCTGAGTCTAGAAGCAGCATAGCACTGGAGGAAGGAAGAAGCCCATGGCTAGAGCATGGGGAATGGAGTTGAGACATCAACAAGACCAAAAACACAGAAGAGGCTAGATCATATATGGTCTCACAGGGCTGGGCAAGAGTTTGGATGCTAAAATAAACAACTGGAACAATAAGTAACATCACAATTAATGGAGAAAATATTAACATTGTGAAATATTTCATTTTATTTGGATCCACAATCAACTTTCATGGAAGCAGCAGTCACAAAATCAAATGACAAATCAAAAAGACCTCTTTAAAGTGTTAAAAAGCAAAGCCATCACTTTAAGGAACAAGGTACCTCTGACCCAATCTAAGATAGTTTCAATTACCTCTTACACATGTTAAGCCCAGACAATGGGTAAGAAAGACTGAGAAGAACTGATACCTTGAATTATGGTGTTGGCAAGGAATATTGAACATATCACGGACTTCTAGAAGAAGTTAACAAGTCTGTCTTGGAAGAAGTACAGCCAGAGTGCTCCTTGGAAGCAAGGATGGTGAGACTTTTTCTCATGTACTTTGGATAAGTTATCAGGAGGGATCAGTCCCTGGAGAAGGACATCATGCTTGGTAAAGTAGAGGATCAGCGAAAAAGAGGAAGATTCTCCAGGAGATGGATTGACACAGTGGCTGCAACAATGGGATCAAACATAACAACAATTGTTAGGATGTCACAGTACCAGACAGTGTTTCAGTGTTTTCTCTGCTGTACATAGGGTTGTTATGAGTCGAAACTGACTTGATGGCACATAACAACAACTTTTAGTCTCTTGTACTAGTGTTTTATATCTTTCACTGTCTTTCACATCCCTGGTTATGTTTATTTCTAGGTATTTTATCATTTGGAGGCCATTGGAAGGTAATCATTTTTTTGATTTTCTTTTCAGAGTAAAGAAACCCAACTCATAATTGGTGTGTTGTTCTTATAACCTGCAATATTGCTGAAATCTTCTATTAGATCCAGAAGCTTTCGTTAGGAATCTTTGGAATCTTCTATTTAAGGGATTATGTCATCCACCAATAAGCATATTTTAGTTCTTCCTTTCCAATTTGGATACGCTTTATTTCTCTTTCTTGCTTTTTTGCTATGGTGAAGACTTCTACGACAGTATTGAATAAACCTGTTGATAATGGGCGTCCTTTTCTCATTGCCCTTATGAAGAGAAAGGGTGTCAGCCTTTCTCTGTGGAGAATAATGTTGGAAGATGGTTTTGAAAATATCCCCTTAATTATGTCAAGGAATGTCCATTTATTCCTAATTTGCTGAAAGCTTATATCAGGAAAGGATGTTAGATTTCATCACATGCCTTTTTTGCATCAATTGAAATGATCAAGTGATTCTTTTCCTTGGTTTTGTTTATGCGGTGAATGACATTGATTGATTTTCTAATGTTGAACCACTCTTACATTTGTTATGAATTCCACTTGATCATGATGTATGATTTTTCTGACTATGCTGTTGATTTCTGTTCCTCTGAATTTTGTCCAGAATTTTTGTATCTATATTCATGAGGGATATTGGTCTGTAACTTTCTTTTTTCTTCCTTGTCTTTACCTCGCTTTGCTATCCACGTGATGATGGCTTCATAGAATGAGTTAAGGAGCATTCCTTTCTCTTCTACGTTTTTGAGGAGTTTCAGTAGAATTGGTGTTACCTCTTCTCTGAATGTTTGGTAAAATTCCCTGGTAAAGCCATCTGGTCCTGGGCTTTTGTTGTTGTTGAGAGTTATTTGATGACATCTTTAACCTCTTCTTTTATTATGCATCTGTTTAGCTTTTCTCTATTTGTGTTAGTTTATGTAGGCAGTGTATTTCCAGGAATTTGTCCATTTCTTTCTTGGGCACAGTCAGCCAACTTGACCTCATAGACATCTATAGAACAGTTCACCCAACAGCTGCTAAGTACACATTCTTTTCTAATGTGCATGGAACATTCTCCAGAATAGACTACATTTTAGGCCACAGAGCAAGTCTCAACAAAATTCAAAACACTGAAGTAATACAAAGTATCTTCTCTGACCACAATGCATTCAAAGTAGAAATTAACAACAGGAACATCATGGAAACAAAACTCAATTACATGAAACTTGAATAACAACCTGCTTAAAAACCACCGGGTAACAAAAGAAATCAGAGATAGAATAAAAAATTTCATATAATCAAAAGAAAATGAAAAGACATCACACCAAAATCTTTGGGACACAGCAAAGGCAGTCCTCAGAGGTCAATTTCTAGCAATAGATGCACATATCAAAAAAGAAGAAAGGGACACAACTGGAGCAAATAGAAAAATAACAGCAAAAAAGTCCACTGCCACCAGAAGAAAGGAAATAGAAAAGAAATAAATGAAATAGAGAATAGAAAAATAATAGAATCAACAAAAGCAAAAGTTGCTTCTTTGAAAGTATCAACAGAATCCACAAACCACTGGCCAAACTGAAAAAGAAAAACAGGAGAGGATGCATATAACCCAAATAAAAAAATAAATGGGGGACATTACAACACACCCAACTGAAAAAAAGGACCATAACAGAGTATTATGAAACATTATACTCCAACAAATTTGAAAACCTACAGAAAATGGACAAATTTCTAGAAACGCACTACCTACCCAAACTAACACAAAGTGATGTTGAAAATCTGAAGAGACAAATAACAACAGATTAAAAAGGTAATATAAAAAAAAAACTCTCAACAAAAACAAAAAAGCCCTGGCCCAGACAGCTTCACTGAAGAATTCTACCATTCAGAGAAGAGCTTACACTAGTATTACTGAAACTATTTCAGAACACTGAAAAGGAAGCAATACTCCCAAATTCATTCTATGAAGCCAGCATAACCCTGATACCAAAACCAGGCAAAAACACCACAAAAAAGAAAATTGCAGACCAATATCTCTTATAAATATAGATGCAAAAATTCTTAACAAAATTCTAAACAACAGAATTCAGTATCAGATCAAAAAAAAAAAAAAAAAAACCAAAACAAAGTAGGATTCATACCAGGTATGCAAGGATGGTTCAACATTAGAAAAACAATCAACATAATCCACCACATAAATAAAAGGCAAAAATCACACCATCATCTCAATTGACACAGAAAAGACATTTGACAAGTCCAACACCCATTCCTGATAAAAATTCTCAATAAAATAGGTATAGAAGGGAAATTTCTCAACATAATAAACGACATCTATGCAAAGCCAACAGCCAACATCATTCTTAATGGATAGAGGCTGAAAACATTCCCCTTGAGATAAAGAAGAAGACAAGAATGTCCTTTATCACCACTCCTATTTAACATTGTACTGGAAGTCTTAGCTAGAGCAATGAGGGAAGAAAAAGAAATAAGGGATATCCAAATTGTTAACGAAGAAGTTAAACTGTCCCTATTTGACAATGATGTGATACTATACATAGAAAACACAAAAGACTCCATGAGAAAACTACTGGAACTAACAGAAAGATTCAGCAGAGTAGCATCATACAAGATAAACATGCAAAAATCAGCTGGATTCCTATACACCAATAAAGAGAATGATGAAAAGGAAATCAGAAAAACAATACCATTTATAATAGTCCCTAAAAAATAAAATACTTAGGAATAAATCTAACCAGGGATGTAAAAAACCTATACAAAGAAAACTACAAAACACTACTGCAAAAGAGATCTGCATAAATGGAAAAAAAATACCATGCTCATGGACAGGTGGGCTCAATATTGTGAACATGACAATTCTACCCAAAGCAATTTACAAATACAATGCAATCCAGATCCAAATACCAATAATATTCTTTAAAGAGATGGAAAAACTAATCATTAACTTTGTGTGGAAAGGGAAGAAACCCAGATAGGCAAAGCACTATTGAAGAAGAAGAAAGTAGAAGGGATTACACTACCCGACCTCAGAACCTACTGTACAGCTATGGTAGTCAAAACAACCTTGTCTGGTACAAAGACAGATACATTGACCAGTGGAACAGAATTGAGAGCCCAGATGTAAATCCATCCACCTAAGGTCACCTGATCTTCGACAAGGCCACAAAGTCCACCAAATGGGAAAAAGACAGTCTTTTTAACAAATGGTGCTAGCAAAACTGGATGTCCATCTCATCTGCAAAAAAAAGAAACAGGACCTATACCTCACACCATACACAAAAACTAATTCAAAATGGATCAAAGACCTAAATATAAAGTGAAAAACTATAAAGTTCATAGAAGTAAAAATAAAGTCAAAGCTAGAGGCCTTAATACACAGCATTAACGGGATACAAACCATAATCAACAATGCAGAAACTCTAGAAGATAAGCTAGATAACTGGGGTCTTCTAAAAATTAAACACACTCACCAAAAGACTTCAACAAATGAATAAAAAGAGAACCTACAGACTGCAAAAAAAAAATCGGCTATTACAAATCACACAAAGTTCTAATCTCTAGAATCTACAGGAAATCCAACACATCTACAACAAAAAGACAAATAATCCAATTAAAAAATGGGCAAAAGAAATGAATAGACACTTCACCAAAGAAGACTTTCAAGCAGCTCACAGACCCATGAGGAAATGCTCTCGATCACTAGCCATTAAAGCAATGCACATCAAACGACAATGAATACAATCTCACCCCGGTATTATCAGCACGAATAAAAAAATAGTAAATAACAAATGTTGGAGACACTGCAGGGAGATTGGAACTCTTATGCGCTGCTGGTGGGAATGAAAAATGATCCAACCGTTTTGGAAAACAATATGGTGCTTCCTTACAAAGCTAGAAATAGAAATACTATATAGTCCAGTAACCCCACTTCTAGGACTATATCCTAGAAAAATAAGAGTCGTCACATGAATAGACATATGTGCACCCAAGTTCACTGCAGCATTGTTTACAACAGCAAAAAGATAGAAGCAACCTAAATGCCCATCAACAGATGAATGGATAAATGAACTATGGTACATACACACAATGGAATATTACACAAGCATAAAGAATAATGATGAATCTGCGAAGCATCTCACAACATGGATGAATCTGGACGGCATTATGCTGAGTGAAATAAGTCAATTACAAAAAGAAAACTATTGTATGAGATCACTCTGGAAAAACTCACAAGAAGGTTTATGCACAAAAAGGGACAATCTTTGATGGTTACTGGGGAAGGGAGGAGTGGAAATGGAAAAACACTAACTACACAATAGATGAGCGGTAACTTTGGTGAAGGGTGAGACAGTACACAATACTGGGGAAGCCAACACAACTTGTACAAGGCAAGGTCATGGAAGCTCCAAAGACACATCCAAACACCCTGAGGAACTGGGTTGCTGGGCTGAGGGCTGTGGGGACCATGGTCTCAGGGAACATCTAGCTCAACTGGCATAACATAGTTTATAAAGAAAACATTCTACATTTTACTTTGGTGAGTAAGCGTCTGGGGTCTTAAAATCGTGTAAGTGGCCACTGAATATTCTCCACTGGTCTCACTCCCTCAGGAGCAAGGAAGAATGAAGAAAACTAAAGATACAAGGGAAAGATTAGTCTAAAGGTCTCACGGACCACAATTACTACGGCCTCCACCAGACTGAGTCCAGTACAATTAGATGTTGCCGGCGACCACCACTGACTGCTCCGACAGGGATTACAATAAAGGATTCCAGACAGAGCTGGAGGAAAATGTAGAACAAAGTGTTAACTCATAAAAAAGACCTGACTTACTGGCCTGACGGAGACTGGAGAAACCCCGAGAGTATGGCCCCTGGACACCCTTTTAGTTCTGTAATGAAGTCACTCCCGAGGTTCACCCTTCAGCCAAAGATTAGACAGGCGCATAAAACAAAGTGAGACTAAAGGGGCACACCAGCCCAGGGGCAAGGAATAGAAGGCAGGAGGGGAGAGGAAAGCTGGTAATAGGGAATCAAAGGTCAAGAAAGGAGAGTGTTCATATGTCATGGGGTCGTTAACCTATGTCATAAAACAACTTGTGTACTGACTGTTTAATGAGAAGCTAGATTGTTTTGCAAACCTTTATCTAAAGTACAATTTAAAAAGTTTGTGTACTTAAATTCCCTATTTTTCCTTAAATTTAGAAAATTATTTTTAGGGTCATCATATTTAGAGAGAGTTTTTATTGAGGAAAAAATGTGTCTTATGTAACAAGTAAGCTACATTTTATATACAACCTATTACCTTAATTACTGCAAATAATCCAAGAAGCTGGACTATATGAAGAAGAACGGGGCATCAGGATTGGAGGAAGACTCATTAACAACCTGCATTATGCAGATGACACAACTTTGCATCCTGAAAGTGTAGAGGACTTGAAGCACTTACTGATAAAGATCAATGACCACAGTCTTCAGTATGGATTACATCTCAACATAAAGAAAACAAAAATCCTCACTACTGGACCAATAAGCAATATCATGATAAATGGAGAAAAGATTGAAGTTGTCAAGGATTTCATTTTACTTGGATCCACAATCAACACCCATGGAAGCAGCAGTCAAGAAATCAAAAGATGCATTGCATTGGGCAAATCTGCTGCAAAAGACCTCTTTAAAGTGTTGAAAAGCAAAGATACCACCTTGAAGAATAAGGTGAGCCTGATCCAAGCCATGGTATTTGCAATCGCATCATATGCATGCAAGAGCTGGACAATGAATAAGGAAGACCGAAGAAGAATTGACGCCTTTGAATTGTGGGGTTGGTGAAGAATACTGAACACACCATGGACTGCCAAAGAACGAACAAATCTGTCTCGGAAGAAGTACGACCAGAATGCTCCTTAGAAGCAAGGATGGTGAGACTACGTCTTACATACTTAGGACATGTTGTCAGAAGGGATCAGTCCCTGGAGAAGGACGTCATGCTTGGTAAAGTAGAGGATCAGCACAAAAGAGAAAGACCCTCAAGAGATGGATTGACACAGTGGCTGCAACAATGGACTCAAGCATAACAACGATTGTGAACGTGGCGCAGAACAGGGCAGTGTTTCGTTCTGTGGTACTTAGAGTTGGTATGAGTTGGAACCGACTCGACGGCACCTAACAACCACAACAGCAACCTTAATTATTTTATAAAGAACACACTTTGAATATGAAAGAATTGGACGAGACATTGATGGACATTGAGACTAATAATATGATAGAGTGGAAAGTGTACTGATGACTCCTTCCTTCACTTACAACAGGCAGTGTAAGAAGTGTACCATTATATGTAGCACTTGCGCCGCCTCTGAATCTGTGGGTATTTCAGGATGGAGTCAGAAAGAACTGTGAGTCTTTGAAATGTTGATTAAGCGCTGCAATGTCTGACGTCTTAGATGCAGGTATCTCACTAGTCCGCTGGCCTTTCATCACCTTATACCATGTACTGTCTCAACAGCTTAGGTACTCTTTCCTGTTATTCCAATAAACCACTTCAGGATCTGCGGCATTTGCGGGGAGCTAAACCAGGGGCAGAGCCCAGCCTGGTAGAGCTTGTGTGCAGACAGGAGCACCTCCAGCAAGCATTCTTTCTGGCTGATAATTTGTATCCAGAATCCCCTCACAGTGATCTACATAGAGAACACTCACACATACCTGTGAGAGGCCTCTCCTGGGTCTAGAGAGCCCAGTCTGGTATCTACCATTTCTTCCTCTCAGCACACACCTCTCCTGCACGCATATAATCTGCCTTTCTCCATAAATCCCACATCCAACCAGGACTCACAGTGTGCTACTCAGCCAAGGGCCGGTCTGCTAAATTCAAGTGAAACACTCATTTGCAGTTTTGGCCTTCTGCGGGCCACAGCCTCCCGTGGCACAGTGCCTATGTGTGAGGTCCAGGAATCCAGGGCCAGAAATCCTGCGCCCTTGGAGGCCTGTGGAGTGTGGGAATGTGGATGACCCGTGTCCCACGCACAGGAGAGAGACTTGGGCCCCGGTCTGGGTGGCTCTGGGGCTCCACGACGCCTGGCCCCATCAGTAACATTTGTCCTGGGCCTCCCTGGATGTGTGCACTCCAGTCACATTTCCCCTTCCATCACTCTGATCCCTCCGCCAGCACCTCTCTGAGCTTGGAAGTGACCATTGTTGCAGCAACAGCAGTGTCGCAGAGCTCTAGATATCGAGGCTCATGCTAACCTTGGCTGTCTTCTGCACCCGGCAATGTCCCCAAAGCATCAGGTCCCAGATGATGACCTGTGGGCCCTGGTGGCATTCATTCTAGATCAACTCAAAAATCTGGGTGAGGGTCTGCAGGCCAGGTAGGCCTGGTGAAGGTCTGAGAGGCAGGATTAAAGCTTGTTTACCATCACCATGGAGACAGATTCCAGAAGCAGTGGGTGGAGTTTCTGATGGTAAACAAACCTTAGCCCCACCCACCCAATCTTCACCAGGCCTACTTGGCCTGAAGACCTTCACCCAGACCTCTGAGTTGATTCAGAATGAACACCGCCAGGTCCCACAAGTCATCATCTGGGACCTGAGGCATTGGGGCAATTGCCTGGGGCACAAGACACCCAAGGTCAGCCTGAGCCTTGATATCTAGAGAGCTGTGACACTGCTGTCATCGCAACAATGGTCACTTCCACGCTCAGAGACGTGGTGGCAGTGGGATCAGAGTGATGGCAGGGGAAATGTGACTGGCGTGCACACGTTCAGGGAGGCCTGGCCCACAGGTCAGGGACACGGCCAGGGATTGTGGAGCCCCAGAGCAAGGCAGATCAGGGCCCAAGGCTCCCTCCTGCACATGGGACATGGATCATCCATATCCCTGCACTCCACAGGCCTCCAAGAGCGCAGGATTTCTGGCCCAGGTTTCCCGGATCTCACACATAGGCGCAGAGCCAAGGGAGGCTGCGGCCTGGAGAAGGCCCAAACTGCAAATGGGTGTTTCACTTGACTTTATCAGACCGACCCTGGGCTGAGTGGCACACTGTGGGTCCTGGTTGGATGTGGGATTCATGGAGAAAGGCAGACTTTATGGGTGCAGGAGAGGTGTGTGCTGAGAAGATAAAATGGTGGCTACCAGTCCAGAATCTCCAGACCCAGTAGAGGCCTCTCACAGGTATGTGTGAATGTTTTCTGCCTAGATGACTGTCAGGGAATTCTGCATAAAAAGTATCAGCTGGAAAGAGCTCTTGCTGGAGGGGCTCCTGTCTCACACAAACTCTACCAGGCCAGGGTCTGCCCTAGTATAGCTCCCAAAAATACCCCAGATCCTGAAGTCCAACCAGATAGCTTACCTGCTGTTCTCTGCCCATGGGCAACCAATACGGCCGGAGCCCTTTCCCCTTCCATCTTTAGGCTCTCTCTCTCCAGTTTTATTATTAGTGATGTTTCTCAGGAGTACAAGTCAGACATGTGGCAGAAACGACAGAGACAGACAGAGACAGAGAGAAAGAATAGAGGCTGAGTAGGGATAATTTGCCTACTGATGTCCTCAAGTAAGTGGAAAAGATGTACCAGGCCTCCTCATCCAGTGCCTCCACCTTCACCACATCAAAGGCTGCCCTCTGCGAAGCCTTTCCCTGGGAGGGATAAACGCCCGTGCCCACATCCCGAAGTGGCCGCTGAGTCTCACAGGCGAAAAGGAAAGGCATGGGGAA
Organism: Trichechus manatus latirostris; assembly: GCF_000243295.1. Lineage (NCBI taxonomy): Eukaryota > Metazoa > Chordata > Mammalia > Sirenia > Trichechidae > Trichechus > Trichechus manatus. Next base: position 214,948 of record NW_004444352.1, on the reverse strand, counting down.
GAAGCGACAAGGGCCAGATCTCTCTACTACTGGAAGAGGCTGCATAGGCCCGTCTCACTATTATTTACTCCCCATTGCTAACTGCCACAATCGTCTCGTGATTTTTCCCTCCCGTTCTAGTTTCTACAAAAAGGTTTAAGATTAACCGATGTTCCTCCCTGGAGGGTGGAAAACAAGTGATAATGATCTAAGAATGAAAAACCAAACAAAGCATCCATCTTGTGACAAGAGTAAGCAGGATGTCCCCAGACAATCCCCAAAGATGTCACCAGATAACCTCTAGGAATACCAGTGGAAGGTTAACTCGTCTAAGACATCACCACCTCAGAGAAAAACAACCACAAAAGATTCATAATCCTGTCCCTATAAAAGACTCCAGCCGATCTCCAGTGGGGGAGACAGGTTTTTTGGAGGAATCTATTCCCCTCTGTCTCCTCTATATCGATATATAATAAACATCTTGCTGCTCACCTCACCCCTGTCTCAGAATTGGCTATTGCGGCAGGTGGCTCCAATCCGCATTACTGCAGTAACACTATTGGCTCACTCATTGGGACCAGCCCCATCAGAAGCTCTGCCCACTACTTCCCGATGCTGTCTCCGTGGTGATTATGTACAAGCCTTAACACTTTCCCCCTTTCTTCACCAGGCCTACTTGATCTGTAGATCTTCACCCAGACCTCTAAGATGATTGGCAATGAACACTGCCAGGGCCCACGAGTCATCATCTGGGGCCTGAGGCATTGGGGCCGTTGCCTGGGGCACAAGACAGCCAAGGTGAGCCTGAGCCTCGATAACTAGAGACCAGTGACACTCTTGTCACTGCAACAATGGTCACTACACGATCAGAGAGGTTTTGACAGTGGGATCAGAGTGATGGCCTGGAAAATATGATTGAAGTGCTCACATTCAGGGAGGCCCAGGCCAAAGGCCAGGGACGTGGCCAGGTATCTAGGAGTCCCAGAGCCACCCAGACCAGGGCCCAAGTCTCTCCTGCACGTGGGACACGGGTCATCCATATCCCCACACTCCACAGGCCTCCAAAGCACAGGATTCCCGGCCCTGCTTTCCTGGACCTCACACTTAGGTGCCGTGCCATGGGAGGCTGCGGCCCGCAGAAGGCCAAAACTGCAAATGGGTGTTTCACTTGACTTTAGCGGACTGGCCCTTGGCTGAGTGGCATATGGTGGGTCCTGGTTGGATGTGGGATTCATGGAGAAAGGCAGACTTTATGCGTGCAAGAAGGGTGTGTGCTGAGAAGATGAAACGGTGGATACCAGACTGGGCTCTACAGACTGAGGAGAGGTCTCTCACAGGTAAGTGTGAGTGTTTTCAGCCTAGATCACTGTCAGCGGATTCTGAGTACAAAGTATCAGCTGGAAAGAACGCTTGCTGGAGGGGTTCCCGTCTCTACACAAGCTCAACGACGCCAGGGTCTGCCCCAGTGTAGCTCCCCCAAATCGCCACAGATCCTGAAGTCCATCAAGTTGGCCTATCTGCTGTTCTTTGTCCATGGTCAACTGAGACCGCCAGAGGTTCTTCCCTTTCCATCTCTAGGCTCTCTCACTCTGGTTTTCCTATTTCTGATAATTCCCAGGAGTACAAGTCAGACACGTGGCAGAACTGACATAGACACAGACAGTCAGAGAGAATAGAGGCTGAATGGGGATACTTTGCCCAGTGAAGTCCTCTAGTAAGTTGAAAAGAAATACCTCGTCTGCTCACCCAGTGCCTTGACACTCACCACATCAGAGGCTGCCCTCTTCAAAGCCTCTCCCTTGGTGGGATGAAGGTACATGGCCACAGCCTCCAGTGGCCACTCCGTCTCATAGGCCAAAATGAAGGGGCCTGAGGAAGCAGCCAGGCGGGCCAGATCTCTCTCCTATTGGCTCGCTCATTATGACCCTCCTCATCAGAAGCTCCACCTACTGCTTCCAGAAGCTGTCTCCATGGTGATGGTAAACAAGCCTTAGCCCCGCCTATAAGACCTTCACCAGGCCTACCTGGCCTGCGGACCCTCACCCAGACCTCTGAGTTGATTGGAAATGGATACCACCAGGGCTCACGAGTCATCATCTGGCACCTGAGGCATTGGGGCCATTGCCTGGGGCACAAGACACCCAAGGTCAGCCTGAGCCTCAGTATCTAGAGACCTGTGACACTGCTGTCACTGCAGTAATGGTCACTTCCGTGCTCAAAGAGGCAGTGGCAGTGGGATCAGAGTGATGGCAGGGGAAATGTGGAATGCACACATTCATGGAGGCCCCAGCCAAAGGCCAGGGATGGGGCTAGGCGTAGTGGAGTCCCAGAGCCACCCAGACCAAGGCCCAAGACTCCCTCCTGTGCGTGGGATACAGGTCATCCATATCCCCATACTCCACAGGCCTCCAAGGGCGCAGGATTTCCGGCCCTGGCTTCCCAGACCTCACACCTAGGCGCTGTGCCACGGGAGGCTGCAGCCCACAGAAGGCAAAAACTGGAAATGAGTGTTTGCAGCTAACAACAGTGTGCCCAACACTGGGCTGAGCGTGGGGGTGGGGTGGGGTGTGGGCCTGGAAGGTGTGGTGGCAGGGCCCCGGTGCCCAGTGGCAGCAGGGACATCCAGAGTGCGGGGCAATGGTGGTGGTGACTCTGGGTGCTTACCAGGCCCTTCTGTGGATCGCCCCAGCTGCTGCAGGCATGGCGGCTATGCCTGGAGATTCTGGTTGGCACAGGGGTGGCTGGCTATGGGTCCCTGTCTCCCTGCAGTGGCCTTGCCTCCTCCTGCCCCCATGGCCAGGAACAAGGGCCTAGTGTAGAGGGGCAGCCCACGCCGTGTCCCCCATAGGCTGAGGTTTCCCGCAGCACCCAGCCTGTGTGGACTTACAACTCATGCAGCTGACCAGGGGAATCTGATTGTTTACTTAAAACAAAGTATCTTGAAGGCTGGCAGGTGTAGACAGGATGTGATTTCTGTCCAGTGCTCTGAATGTCAAAGTGAAGAAATTCAGTGAAGCACAGGTAAATAGTGGGAGTAACTATGACTCTCTTAAGGTTGCCAAATGCCTCCTCATCTAACTAGTGACGCTCATGAATGGATGAATGGGATTCTTACTGTCCCTCTGTTCCTACTATCCAGGAAACCACAGCCAAGGGAACGGGCTTGGCGGACTCAGCGGAGAAAGAAGACCCTGTTGACCTGACTCTAGTCTGGCACGGTGAAGAGACATGAGGGGTGTAGAATAAGTGGGAGGCCCCAGGCACCCCGTTACCGTGAATGGACTGGGCGGGGTCTGCAGGCTTTCAGCCACCAGTGATATACCACTACTCTGATTGCTTTTTCACTGACCTGGTGAGGCAGGGGTGGGGAGTGCAGGAATGGGGGTGAGCCCTGAGGGCTCTCGCTTCTGGCATAAAATGCCCAGCCTCGAGCTGGCAGAGCTCAACCCGTTCCGGGGACAGTGCCAGGTGGGGAGTTTGACTGGGACAGTTCACCTGTCAAATGGTAAGGCAGGTGTTCTAAGGCCAGCTCAAGGGCGACAGAAACCTCCCTGGAGCAGGAAGACAAAAGCTTGCTTCATCTTGATTTTCAGCATGAAGACAGACTCACCTTCTGGGTTTTAAGCAGGAGGTGTCCAAAAAGTTACCACAGGGGTAACTGGCTTGTGGCGTCCAAGTGTTCACAATGACGTCGCTTTTTGATCCTTCGATGTCAGCTCTTCCTACCATTGTGACGCTGAATTCACCAAGCGTTGGATTGTTCACTCACTAACAGGGAACGTGAGCTGCATTTAGACTGTCGTGAGACAGGTTAGTTTTATCCTACCGATGGGTTGTTGCCATGGTAATCCTGCTCAGTCAGAAAGGAACCACAGGTTCACATATTTGGTGTATGTGCTTGGCTGAGGAGCCAATGGGCGAAGCTACCATCTGTGGGATTATGACTGAAGGCCTCTAAGTCAGAATCATGCCCAGAAGGAACCTTATGGCAGTGGGGAGGAGCCTCGGTTGGCCTCTGATATCCGGCCAGTCATCCCCGCCAATGGGCAGGGTGGGAGGGTCCTGAGTTTCAACACCCTCGTATGGGAGTCCAGTGGCTGGTGCCCCTCTTCCTGGGAAACAGGAAGTGGCCAGAAAGGGGGCCAGCCCGTAGCCATCAGACACCACCCATTAATGGGGAGCCTGGTGCTAACCCATTTCTACACAACCTGCTTCTGCTTCAGGGTTTCATATGTAGCAGAGCAGCTCCCTCACTGCAATCTATGGAGAGTCAGCCCTCCACCCAAAGGTTTGTCTTATGAATTCACAGTTCGCACAGTCTCTCTTTAACTCACTCTCCTTCCCTGGGGCTCTGGCAGTATAGAGGCTGCTGCCGCAGCAGTGACCCTGCGCCCCCTGCTCTTCGGACATGGAGCGGTGTTATGACTCGAGCGCGTATATCTGGCCAGCCTGTGGGTTGGGAGGTGCGCATCCCTCCCAGGGGGCTTCTCGGGTCCCCCAAGGGCGCGTGGTTGCAAGTGGAGGGGGTGCGCTGCGCGCCGCTCCGCACAGGCGGGATGCCCCTGCTGAGATCCCGCTTTGACACTCTCGCTTCTGCCAGCATCCCGCCTGGGTGCCCCATCCTCCCAGGCTGGGAGGGCAAGAATAGGAGGTGGCGGGGGATGGCCAAGGCCGAGGCGTGGCCCGTGGCCCCTTTCCCAGGGGGCGTAGCGGGCCGGTTAAGGGAGGTCCGGGGCCTGATGCTGCACCCCTATGTGCCCTTAGCCTCTGCCCGAGGTCAGGGTTGACCTGGTGGTCGCGCAGGTCCGGATTTCAGGGTTGGGAGAGGGGCGGCGGAGAGGAGAGAATGAGGCAAGGGAGATGAAGCCACAGGAGGCCCCAGGGTAAGAGGCCATCCTCACGGGTTCTGCTGGCCTCTGACCCTCAGGCCTCGGCCAGGGAGCTGAGGGCTATCAGCACTGCGATGAGGCGAGGGAACCGGACTTGGTCTGTCCGCAGAGGCAGCCTTAGATTTTTTTCTTTCCCCCCTCCCCTCGGATCCAGGTCGACCAGTATCTTCAGGTCTCGGCCCTGCCTCCTCCTCCCAGCTGCAGCTTCAACCTATTTTGTGGCTATGCTGGCTGTGTATCTGTCTTTCTGTCTAGTGTTGTGCGTGTTGTGTCTGTGTCCGCTTATGTATGTCTGTATGTGTGGTGGATCCGTGTCTTAGTGTGTGTGGATGCTGTGTGTGTGTTGCAGGTTTGTGCGTTTGTGCACGCGCCCGTGTCCGTGTTATTCTGTGTGTGTGTGTGTTCGTGTATTTTGTGTGTGTTGTGTGTGTTTGTGTGTGCGGGTTGCGCGTTAGGGTTCGGGTTCGTGTGTGCGTGCCTGTGTGTGCATGTGTCTATGTCCACCTGCGTGTCTGCGTTGGTCACTTCTGCCATATGTCAGTTTGGGTTGAGGTTGGAGTCTGATGCCCTGGCTGATGCTCTGTGCTAGGAGATGGTGTCTTGTGGCCAGGCAGTTCTGAGGACCTCGTATCTTTCCACAGGGACTGGGTCAACCACATGGGCCCAACTCCTGAATGTACTGCTCATCTCAGCCTGGAGGCCGACTAGGTGGGCAAGGGGCTTCAAGTGTAGTAAGAGAGGGGGAGGGACTGTTCATCTTCAGTGTGGGAGGGGCTTCACAGAGCCAAAGGGGGCAGGACTCCCTGGGTCAGCTCCCTGGGCTAGTGCCCTGGGTCTGCTCCCTGGCCTCTCCTGGTGCCCCTTTCAGCCCCTCAGCCCATCAAGTCAGCCAGTCCCGCTGGGGGCTCTTTTTTCCCTTCCCTACCCCCTTCTCTCCCTTCCTCCCTTCCCTTTCTCCCCCTTCCTTCTTTCTTTACCTCCCTTCCTTCCCTCCCTCCCTCCCTTCCTGGCCACCTCCATCACCTCTCTCTTACCTACGAGGAGGGCGCCATGAGGCGGCCAGGTTGACTGGATCCCGATATTGGCAACGTGGGGCCTATACTGATGGTGGCAGGGCCCCCACCACAGGCTGAGTTGGGCGAAGGGCAGTGGTTCTTGGCAGTGGCGTTGCTACTGCTTAAGATTTCAGTGGTGACTGAGCTTCTGATGTGGAACAAAGTTTCTCCATCCATCCAAGAGGAGTGTTTCTATTGACTGAGGTTGATCACAGGGGTTTGCTGTCCATCTAAGAACACGCATACCAGGCACTCAGAAAGTTTGCCAAGTTCTTGCCCCCTCAGCATCCCACCCCCAGCCCCAACACGCAAGCATCCCCCTCCACTCTCCCCCTGCACTCCACCCCCACAACTTGAGCATGCAGGCACACACATGGGAGCTGCTGGAGATCTTGTGATGACCCCAGAGGAGCCATTTTCCTGAGTTTGCCCGTGAGCCTGGAAACCAAACTCTCATGCTGGCCCACCTAAGTGTCTCTGAGTGAGTGGTGGTCGCAGGCCTGCACCTCTGCTAAATTTCCCTGTCTGGCCTCCATTCTAGGAGCCTCCCAGTCCTCTGTGAGATGTCTGGGAGGCCCAGGGCCAGTCCACACCATCTATGGGAGGGCATCCCAGGCCAACTCCTGTTTGCCTGCATGCCTGGCCCCATTCCTGCCTCCACCTCCATCCAACACCACCCCCGTAGCCTCCGTATCATTTTCCCTTGTCCGCTCGTGGGGTCTCTGCCAGACATTGTCTCCCTGCCTCTCTGCCTGCCTCCCTGCCTCCCTCCCTGCCTCTCTGCCTGCCTCCCTGCCTGCCTCCCTGCCTCCTTCCCTGCCTGCCTCCCTCCCTGCCTGCCTGCCTATCTCCCTCCCTGTCTCCCTGCCTTCCTGCCTCCTTCCCTGCCTCTCTGTCTGCCTTCCTCCCTGTGTCCCTGACTCCCTGCCTGCCTGCCTCCCTGCCTACCTGCCTGCCTGCTTGCATCACAGGAGAATTAACAGAATTAAAAATAAAACTTTTGGTGCTGGTGCTTTTGTTTTTAATTTGGATGGTGGCAAAAACACAGCTAAGAAAATATTTTTCCGTTCAACATTTTTCACATGTACGGATCAGTGACAGGGATGACATTTTATCCTCTTGTTCAACCATCACTCCACTAGGTTTCCAAAGGATTCCACCACCATTAAGAGAGAAACTCAGTGACACCTAAGCAAAGACTCCCCCTTTCCCTCCCTCCTTCCCTCACTCTGTGAAAAACATTCCCAAGTCTTCCTGGGAGCCCAGGAATACCTGTGTGGGTGTGTGGGCATTTGGGCATATGTCCCAGGAAAATTTTCCAAGACCCCCCTAGGATCACTCCCTGGCACCATCGGCCTGCCTGCCTGCATCACAGAATTAAAAGAATTAAAAAGAAAACTTTTGGTGGTGGTTGTTTTGTTTTGTTTGTTGTGGCAAAAATACAGATCAGAAAACATCTGTACATTGGACACTTTTCATGTGATCTCTTCTGTCCCTGAAAAACACTCATCCACTCTGGCATCTACCTATCCACTCTTTCAGGGGCCCATTGGTCCCATGATGCTCCCAAGACTTTTCCTGGACTATGGAGAGGTGGCTGTCCCCCCACCAGGGAAGAGGGCCATGTGGACTTACTTGGCTAACCCCATCCATGCCATAGATACCCTGACTGTCTGTGAGAAACGTATTCAGTTGTGCTGGTGGGGGTTGCGGTAAAAGTTAGGGCAAAATATATGAACAGACACTTCACCAAAGAAGACATTCAGACAGCTAACAGACAAATGAGGAAATTCTTGCTATCACTAGCCACTAGAGGAATGCAAATCAAAACTGCAAGATACCGTCTCACCCAGACATTAGTGGCAGGAATCAAAAATACAGAAAATCACAAATATTGGAGATACAATGGGGAAATTGGAACTCTCATGCACTGTTAGTTGGAATGTAAAATGGTACAACATTATGGCACTTCCTTAAAGAGCTAGGAATACAAATATCATATGATCCAGCAATCCCACTCCTAGGAATATATCCTAGAGAAATAAGAGCTGTCACCTAATAAACATATGCACACCCATGTTCACTGTAGCATTATTCACAGTAGCAAAAAGTTGGAAACAACTTAAGTGCCCAGCAAAAGATGAACGGATAAACAAACTAAGGTACATACACACAATGGAATATTATGCAACAATAAAAAACAGTGATGAATCTGAAAAACATCTCACAATATAGATGAATTTGGAGGACATTATGATGAGTGAAACAAGTCAATCAGAAAAGGACAAATACTGTATGAGACCACTATCATAAAAACTTATGAAAAGGTTTACACACAGAAAGAAACAATCTTTGATGGTGATAAGTGAGGGAAGGGTTAGGAAGGGAAAATCACTAACTAGACAAGAGGTAAGTGGTAACTTGGGTGAACAGTAATACAGTACACAATACTGGGGAAATCACCACAACTTGACAAAGGCAAGATCATGAAAGCGTCATAGACACAGCCAAACTCCCTGAGGTACTGAGTTACTGGAATGAGGGCTGGAGACTGTGGTCTCGGGTGACAAGTAGCTCAGTAGGCATAACATACTATATAAAGAAAATTTTCTACATCCTACTTTGGTGAGCAGCGTCTGGGGTCTTAAAAATCTTGTGAGCAGCCATCTAAGGTACTCCACTGATCCTACTCCATCTGGAGCAAGGGGAAATGAAGAAAACCAAAGACAAAATGGAGAGATTATTACAAAGGACTAATGGACTACAACTACCACAGCCTCCACCACAATGAGTCAAGGACAACTAGATGGTGCCCGGCTACCACCTCTGACTGCTCTGACGGGGATCACAATAGAGGATCCTGGACAGGGCTGGAGAAAAATGTAGAACGAAATTCAAATTCACAAAAAAAGAGCAGATTTACTGATATGACAGAAACTGGTGAAACCCCAAGAGTATGGCCCCCAGACATCCTTTTAACTCACTACTGAATTCACTCTTAAGTTTCACCCTTCAGCCAAAGATTAGACAGGCCCATAAAACAAAATGACACTAAATGGGCACACCCGCTCAGAAACAAGGACAAGAAAGCAGAAGGGGACAGGAAAGACGGTAATGGGGAACCTAAGGTAGAGAATAGGAGATGGTTGACATGTTATGGGTTTGGCAACCAAAGTCGCAAAAGAATACGTATATATTAACTATTTCATGAGAAACTAATTTTCTCTGTAAACCTTCATTGAAACCACAATAAAAAAAATGAAATGTAGTTCACATTAATTTCTTATCTGGCCTTAGTATAAGATACTTAATATTATGACTCTGGTTCAAAAACAGAAGTTCTAGCCAAATCAAGTGCTTGAGACAAAGATCATGAATACCCCACTGCCATAATTATGGGTACTATGATATAGGAGATGGTGTTTTTGTGGAAGAAATATGTAGCAACTGTGTCGTTAAGAAAAGAACTACTGAATCTTACCATTTCATGAAATGATGAGAATAATTCAAACCATGACTTGCCTAAAATGCCTAGCAAAACAAGATGGAAAAACATGATTTCTGACAGGAGAAAACAGATCACAATGGCTACACAAGGAGGCAGGCCCCAAGCCTGAAATTTGATGAACACACGAAGGCGTCATCTTGAACTTCATTAGTTTATTCATTGTTTTTGCAAACTTACAGTCACTTCATTTACCCACTTTTGAAAAAAAGAAAAAACAAAACTATATCACAGTAATAAAATCAGTTTTATCTTTGGGTAATTTTTTATGCTTTCCCTTCGAAAAAGTCACTAGGATCTCTAAATGGCCCATCCTTTAATCATCTCGGGTTAAATTATAAGGAATAACAATAATATAATTTTATAAACACCTTGGCAAAAACCAACGTTCCTCAAAAATGGGTTTCTTAGTTACAGTGCATGCCAAAACACAGAAAGATGAGATAGAAAAGTGTTAATTTATTTATGCTAATAGTGCTCCGGTAAGTGTGGGACTAGATGGTAGAACTAGCATACAGTGAAGGAATTTTTTGATCAGGTTTTTAAAATAAATATTTGTGCTTTAAAGCTTTGCCTTACTAGCACCTTTTTCCTTGGACTGTTTATCAACAAGGCTATTGGAAAGCTCCTCCAGGTAAATTTCCAGTGATGTCTAGCCTTGCCAGCCACACCCCTCAGGAAAATATTCACCTCTCAAGATGGTTGATCTGAGACGTTCGCAGAGAAGACACTGTTCATCTTATGACAACCTGTCAAATGAGAGCCTGTGGACACAAAGTTATTCTTTAAAAAGTCCCACAGCTGGTTTTAAACTATAGTATTCCAGGGAGAAAACACATGTAACTAATCTAGTCATCGTATCAATGTTACTTATTTCTGTTCTGATGATTACAAAACTCTACACAACCAAGTTTTTAAACACCATAGCAATTTTTACATAGGCAATCAATTCCATAGGACCCCTGGTGGTGTAGTGGTAAAGCACTTGGCTTTTAACAAAAGTTGGGCTGTTCAAACCCACGAGCAGCTCTGCAGGGGAAAGATGTGGCAATCAGCTTCTGTAAAGATTATAGCCTTGGAAACACTACTCTCTCCTATAGGTGTCAGTCAAAATTAACTAGACTGTAATGCCTTTGGTTTGGTTTTGGTTAACTCTCTCCATTCTATTCTGTATTTTGCTTTCGATACTTTCACATTTTCTCTCTCTGTCTCACTCTCCTTCCCTCTCTCCCCACCTCTTCACTTCCCCTCTCCAACACTCCTTTATAAAATCTAACTCTTCAGTATCTTATTCATATCATGGTGTTAATGACCAAAAATTACCTCTCCACCAGGTGAAAATAATCTTTTTTCTTTCTGTTTCCTCAGAGAATTTTGTCCTATTTTTTTGTAGTAGATGGTAATGGTGATGCATTCCCCCTTGCACTTTGCTGTTATGAGCTAGGATGCTGATGATTTGCAACTATAACCTCTCCTAGGAATTACTCTGATGTACTGGAAGCCACCTCTACTGGAAATGCCTGGGAATGGGAGATTCCACACTACACAGGCAGGACAGAGGCAGGAGTTAGAAGGGAGACTCAATGATCGGCATATTTGGGGTATAAAAGACCAAAATGTTTTCTCAAATCCTTGGAGCCTTTCTTACTCCAGAGCACTTATATGGGATCTGACTGAGGTTCTTCCCATGTTCTCTCCTGGCTTCATTCACAGGTTGCACCCGAGAACCTCCTCTCAATATACCATTTCAACTGGAATCCCAACTCAGACTCTACTTTCAGGAAACTAGACCCAAGATACTTCTGTTAGAGTACTTGCCACACTTTAACTTGTGAAGTTCTGTAAATACCTGCTTGAATGATGATATTTCAGTATATTGTCACACCCACTAAGGTATTTTGCATTTTAACCTGTACTAACGATTACATCCAAGAAAACCCTTTGTCTCATTTCTACACTGTAACACACGGGGTCGTCATGGGTCAGAACCTACTTGACATCAGATAACAACAATAACGATGCCTTAAAATAAAGATATGAAAATATGAAGACTAAAGTTTTTGTCACTGTACGTGATTCTTTTGCACATCAGAGGCCTTTCTGAAGTTACATCCATGGCTGAGTTTTCTGCCTTTACGCACTCCAAGAACCCTAAGTATTATTTATCTTTCCTCATAGTTTCCCTAAATAAATATATGAACCAGGAACTTAAAAATGCTAATATATATAGGTCAATAATTATTAACCAATCAAATAAAATAAACTCACCTAACCACTTGTTTCTCTATCCACATGCCTGTGTTTACTGTCCTTCAAAGATGAGGGCATTTAGCAAAGTGGTTGAGAGAATCAGAGTGTGTTCAAAGGCATCCAGAAGAGAGTTCAAATCCCAGGTCTGTCACCTATTCAATTTGGGTCTTGGTAAAGTTATATAACCTTGCCATGTTTTCTTTTCCTCATCTATAAAATGAAGAAAGCAGTAAGATACCAACTTTGAAGAATTTTGTGAGGATCAAAGCTGGCCATAGAGTAAGAATTTAATAGTTTCCAGCCATTTTTATCCTAAAATGTGTTAATGCTTTTATAATAGAACATTTCAGATAAAATCAGTCATTACTTGCTAGGGTTTTATGAATCAGCTCCTACTAGGAATCTCCAGGTCTAGCCTAGAAATCAGGAGGACTATTAGAAGAATGGATGGAATAAATCCCATGTTTTCCACTAGTACTTCAAGAAAACAGAAGTCTGAGCGTTCACTATAAAGACAATCAACACTGAAATCAGACACAGAAGACATAAATTACATGGTCAAAGCCCTTCCGAGGACTCCCTTTCTCCCTCTGTCTCTCTTGTGGATAGGCAAAGAGGACAAAGACCCAGAGAAATACTGAATACTCCAATAGGGAATACCAACATACTCCTTATAATTTTTTAATATTAATGGCTTAGACTTGTACGGAAGAATATTGAGAAAAGTCATCCCTTAGTTCCTAAACTCCTCAAGGGGAGAGACTACATTAAATATCAAATGAATTTTGGAGTCTTTCTCATAGTGCTTCATACAGTGATATTCATATTGTAACACTGATAAATTCTTGAGGGACTAAGGTAAAGTAAATTTGTATACCAGTACAGGAGAGGTTGTTTCGGTGGAAATAATAATAAGGTATAACAAAAGAGAAACAAAGAAATCCATAGCAATGAAACAGCAAAGAAAAGGACAATTATGTAACAGTGAGGACAACATGAACCACAAGCAAAGTCAAGAACAAAGGCTCCTCCCACCTCAAAGTCTAGATCATTTTACATAATTTTCACTTACCATGTAATTATATATTTACAAAGTGCTGTATATAGAGATGGTATTTCACAAATCATAAAGGATGGAGTCAAAGAGTCTGACATTAGGAAGAGATAATACAGACACATGAAGAAATGCTCACGATCATTAGCTATTAGAGACATACAGGTCAAAACTAAAATGAGATATCATCTTACCCCAACAAGGCAAGCATTAATCCAAAATCCACAAAATAATAAATGCTGGAGAGGTTGTGGAAAGACTGGAACACTTATACACTGTTGAATGTAAAATGGTACAACCACTTTGGAAATAGATTTGGCGCTTCCTTAAAAAGCTAGAAATAGAAGTACCATACGATCCAGCAATCCCTCTCCTTGGAATATATCCTAGAGAAATAAGATCCGTCACTTGAATAGATATATGCAGACTCATGTTCACTGCAGCACTGTTCTCAATAGCAAAAAAGATGGAAACAACCTAGGTGCCCATCAACGGACGAACGGATAAACAAATTATGTCATATCCACACAATGGAATACTACACAACGATAAAGAACAATGATGAAGCCGTGAAACATCTTATAACATGGAGGAATCTGGAGGGCATTATGCTGAGTGAATTTAGTCAGTCACAGAAGGACTAATATTGTATAAGACCACTATAATAAGAACTCAAGAAAAGGTTTAAACACAAAAGAAAACATCCTTTGATAGCTATAAAGGTGAGGAGGGGGGTGAGGAGGGGGGTGAGGAGGGAGGGTGAGGGTTATTCACTAACTAGATAGTAGATAAGAATTATCTTAGGTGAAGGGAAGGACAGCACAAACTACAGCGGAAGTCAGCACAACGGGACTAAACCAAAGCTAAGTCTCCTGAATAAAATCAAACACTCTGAGGGAAGAATAACAGCGGTGGGGGTCTGGGGACCATGGTTTCAGAGAACATCTATGTCAATTGGCATAACAAAGCTTATTAAGAAAATGTTCTGCATCCTACTTTGGTGAGAGGCATCTGGGGTCTTAAAAGTTTGCAAGCAGCCATCTAAGATGCATCAGTTGGTCCCAACCACCTGGAGTAAAGGAGAATGAAGAATACCAAAGACACAAGGAAAGTATTAGCCCAAGAGACAGAAAGGGCCACATAAACCAGAGACTTCATCAGCCTGAGACCACAAGAACTAGATGGTGCCCGGCTACCACCAATGACCGCCCTGACAAGGAACACAACAGAGAGTCCCAAATGGAGCAGGAGAAAGTTGGGGTGCAGAACTCAAATTCTAGTAAGAAGTCCAGAATTAATGGTCTGATTGAGACTGGAGGAACCCTGGAAAGCATGGCCCCTGGATTCTCCATCAGCCCAGAACTAAAACAATTTCCCAGGCCAACTCTTCAGACAAATTTTTGACTGGATTGTGGGACATAAAATGATAATCGAGAACAGTGTGCTTCTTAGCTCAAATAGATACATGAGACTAAATGGGCAGCTTCTTCCCAGAGGTGCAATGAGAATGCAGAGAGGGTTAGGAGCTGGTTGAATGGACATGGAAAATCAGGGGTGGAAAGGAGGAGTGTGCTGTCATAGTATGGGGAGAGTAATTGGGGTCACATAACAATGTATGTATAAAATTTTGTATGGGAGACTAATTTGAAATGTAAACTTTCACTTAAACTACAATAATAAACAAAGAAAAGCAAAAAACAAAATAAAACAAAAAGACTGAATGGCTCTAGATTGCTTAGTGCAGTGATTAAGAGCTCAGATGCTAACCAAATGGTCAGCAGTTTGAATCCACCAGTCGCTCCTTGGAAACGCTATGGGGCAGTTCTACTCTGTCCTATAGGTTTTTTTATGAGTCAGAATTGACTCAATGGCAGCAAGAGGAACAAAGACACCTAAAACACGAGTTTGTTCACTTCAACTCAATTTGCATCACTAACACTCCTCTCTGTGCCCAATAGGTTTGGCGGTTCAGTGGTGCAATTCTCACTACGGAGACCCAGGTTGAATTCCCAGCCAATGCACCGCATATGCAGCCATCATTTTTCAGTAAGTGAAGGGTTGCATGTTGCTAACTTACTGAACAGGTTTCAGTTGAGCTTTCAAACTAAGACAGACTAGGAAGAAAGACCTGGTGATCTACTTCTGAAAATTAGTGAGTAAAAACTCTATAGATCAAAAGAGTCCAATGTCCAACTGATCTCGGGGACGTTGCAGGACCGGGCAGGGTTTCCATCTGTTGTGCATGGGGTCACCATAAGTTGAGGGCTGACAAGATGGCAGCTAACAGCAACAATGTGTCCAACACTGGGCTAAGTGTTTAGCGGTGTTTGTACATGCAAATTCAAGCCTCAAGAAACTTGTAATCTTGAGGCGGGCCAAGATGGCAGAGTAGTCAGATGCTCCTGGTGGATCCTCTTGCAACAAAGACCTGAAAACACAAGTGAATCGATTATATATGGCAATCAGGGAGCCCTAAATATCAAAGCAGAGTTGAGGAACCCGACTGAGTGACGGTGGGGGGAGAGACGGTTCGGAAGCAGTGAGGAGTTTCCAGACCTGACCTGGCGAGAGCCTGAGCCCTTCAGGCCTGATCAGCTCGGGGGTGAGCGGTGACGCAGGCAAGCAGCAGTGTTCGGGAGGTGCATTTTCTGCACCAGAAGAGACTCAGCGCCAGAGAGTGTACACAGCCACCCAAAACCAGTGAGAAGAAGCCCTGGATAGGCAAAAGATAAGTACTTATGTACGGCTTACTAAGCAGATCAAAAACATCCCCTTAGGGAAAAACCTCTCTCCCATTTACCTCCCCGCTCCCTGCTCTGTAGTGGGTCCTGGACCGGCTTCAGCAATTGCCAAGTCCCCTGGCCAGAAGTAGGATCTGTCACACACCCGGAGCCATTCTCCCTGCCTTGGAGAGTGAACAAATTAACAAACAGTGGAAAAAATAAACTGCTTGCTCCCCTAAGCCAGGAAGCCAGGATAGGCACAGCTCCTTTGCCTAGGCACAAGCATAAGGGATCCATGGACTTTGAGGGTTTTTCCCCCTGCATAGACTTGTGTGGGTCCATTTCAACAGCGTAAGCCCTCATTACTGCAGTACAACAGGGTATATACTGGAACTCTAACTTCAACTCTTTCAGCTGTGAAGTGGCATGTTCTTGACATTTGACACTGCTCTGCTCATTAAGCAGGGCCTTCACCTACCCATATCAGGGTCCTGACGACTGGTGGTTCAACACATGCCACCTAGCCAGCTGCAATAGTGTCACATGAATAAGGTGCCTCCCAGTCCTTACAGCCAACCGCATTAGATGCTCACAATCCGGCTGCAAAATCCACCCGCCTACATGCTCTAGGGAACAGGGACACGCCTTCCTCCTGGACACTCAGGGGCAGTCATCAGCCCCTGCCTTGCTCAGTGTGTCCCCCTGCTGCAGCCAGACGCCTGTGCCTATCCCAATCACCCAAGCCTGTCTAGGACTGTAAGTGAGAGCCTACACCACAAACTTGGTGGCTATCTACCTGGGCACCTGAGCTGACTCCATACAGTAGGAGTGGGCAGACTCCTGAGCTCCCATACCTAGTGATACATCTAACCATCTGGATAGAGGACAATTAGAGCTTCAAAGATGCCAATAATAAAACTAGCTCATACAAGCAGCCTATTTTGACATATCAAAACAAAACAAGAATCTAGGACACAGTAAGCAAACATAAAATAAATAAATATAATAACTTACTAATGGCTCAGACACAACAGTCAATATCAAATCACAAAAAGAAGCAATCCATGATGGCTTCAGCAAGCTCCCAAAATAAAGAATCTAGAAATTTTCCACAGGAGGAAAATTTCTTGGAATTAGTTGAGGCAGAATACAAAAGATTAATATACAGAACTAGTCAACAAATTAGGAATGCAATTAAGGAAAATGCAGAACACACAATAGAGGAACTTAAAAAGATTACAGAAGAGCATAAAAACAAATTTAACATGCTGCAAGAATCCAAAGAAAGACAGCAATCAGAAATCCAGAAGATTACAAGAAAATTTCAGAATTAGACAACTCAAAAGAAAGTCATAGGAGCAGAATTGAGGCAATGGAAATCAGAATTAGAGAGACTGAAGACAAAGCACTTGACACCAACTTATTTGAGGGAAAGTCAGAGAAAAGTATTTTTAAAAAAGAACAAACCCTAAGAATTATGTGGGACTCTATCAAGAGAAATAACCTACGAGTGATTGGAGTATCAGAACAGGGGTGGATAACAAAAAATACAGAGAGAATTGTGAAAGATTTGTTGGCAGAAAACTTCCCAGATATTGTGAAAGATGACAAGATATCTATCCAAGATGCTCATTGAACCACACATAAGGTAGATCCCAAAAACGTCACCAAAACATATTATAATCAAACTTCCCAAAACTGAAGATAAAGAGAGAATTTTAAGAGTGGCTAGGGATAAACGAAAAGTCATCTACAAAAAAGAGTCAATAAGACTAAGCTCGGATGACTCAGCAGAAACCATGCACTCAAGAAGGCAATGGGATGACATATATAAAACCTTGAAGGAAAAAAACTGCCAGTCAAGAATTATATATCCAGCAAAACTGTCTCTCAAATATGATGGCGAAATTAGGGCATTTCCAGATAAACCGAAGTTTAGGGAATTTGCAAAAACCAAACCAAAATTACAAGAAAAACTAAAGGGAGTCCTCCGGTTAGAAAATCAGTAATGCCAGATAACAACCCAAGACTAGAACACAGGACAGAGCAACAGCAACCCAGATAGGGAAGTCACAAAAGTAAATCAAAGATAAAACACTGAAAATAGGGAAACGGATGTCTATAGGTAAAATATGAGAACATTAAAACAAAAAAGAGGGACTTACAAAATGTAAACACAGATCTTTCATATGGAGAGGAAGTCAAGGTGATATAAGAAATAAAAGAGTGGTATAAACTTAGAAAAATAGTGGTAAATATTAAGGTAACCACAAAGGAAACTAACAATCCTATAAGTCAAAATAAAAAACTAGAAAAATATAAACACTAAGCAAATACAAAATCAACAACAATGAAAAAGATGAAAAGAAAATACATAAAGAAAAACGACTCAGCAAAGAAAATTAAGTAGAACAAAGAAACTGTGAAAATACACAAGAAAGGCATCAGAATGAAAGTACTATACTCATACTTATCAGTAATTACGCTGAATGTAAATGGACTAAATGCACCAATAGAGAGAGCGGCAGACTGGATTAAAAAACACAATCTGTCTATATGCCGTCTATATGCTGCTTACAAGAGACACACATTAGACTTAAAGACAGAAACTAAAACTCAAAGGATGGAAAAAATATATCAAGCAAACAATAGTCAAAAAAGAGCAGGAGTGGCAATATTAATCTCTGACAAAATAGACTTTAAAGTAAAATCACCACAAAGGACAAAGAAGGACCCTATACAATGATTAAAGGGTCAATACACCAGGAGGACATAAATATAATAAATATTTACACGCCCAATGACAGGGCTCCAAAATACATAAAACAAACTCTAACAGCACTGAAAAGAGAGATATACAGCTCCACAATAGTAGTAGGAGACTTCAACACGCCACTTTCAGTGAAGGACAGAGCATCCAGAAAGAAGCTCAACAAAGACATGGAAGAGCTAAATGCCACAATCAACCAACATGATCTCATAGACATATACCGAATACTCTACCCAACAGCACCCAAGTATACTTTCTTTTCCAATCCTGATGGAACATTCTCCAGAATAGACCACATATTAGGCCATAAAGCAAGCCTTAACAAAATCCAAAGCGTCAAAATATTAAAAAGCATCTTTTCTGACCATAAAGCCATAAAAATGGAAATGAACAACACAAAAAGCAAGGAAAAAAAATCAAACACATGGAAACTGAACAACACCTTGCTCAAAAACAACTGGCTTATAGAAGAAATTAAGGATAGAATAAAGAAATTCATAGAATCAAACGAGAATGAAAACACATCCTATAATAATCTTTGAGACAAAGCAAATGCAGCGCTCAGAGATCAGTTTATAGCAATAAATGCACACATCCAAAAAGAAGAAATGGCCATAATCAAAACATTAACCCTACAACTGGAACAAATAGAAAGAGAACAGGGGCCAGAAGAAAGGAAATATTAAGAATTAGAGCAGAATTAAATGAAATAGAGAATGGAAAAACAATTGAAAGAATTAACAAGAGCAAAAGCTGGTTCTCTGAAAAGATCAACAAAATTGATAAAGCACTGGCCAAACTTACAAAAGAAAAAAGGAGAGGAAATAAATAACACGTATAAGAAATGAGATGGGTTATATCACAACAGACCCAACTGAAATTAAAAGAATCATAACAGAATACTATGAAAAATTGTACTGCAACAAATTTTAAAACCTTGAAGAAATGGACAATCTTCTAGAAACTACTACCTACCTAAACTAACACAAACAGAGATGAAACAACTAAATAAACCTATAACAAAAGAAGAAATTAAAAAGGTAATTAAAAAACTCCCCCCCCCCAAAAAAAAAAAAGCCCCGGCCCAGATGGCTTCACCGGAGAATTCTATCAAACTTTCAGAGAAGAGTTAACACTACTGCTAAAGGTATTTCAGAGCATGCAAAAGGTTGGAATACTCTCAAACTCATTCTATGAAGCCAGCATAACCCTGATACAAAACCAGGTAAAGACACCACAAAAAAGGAAATTACAGACCAATATCCCTCATGAACATTGACGCAAAAATCCTCAACAAAATTCTAGCCAATAGAATTCAGCAACATATCAAAAAAATAAATCACCATAATCAAGTGGGATTTATATCAGGTATGCAGGGATGGTTCAACATTAGAAAAACAATCAAAGTAATCTATCACATAAATAAAACAAAACCCAAGAACCACATGATCTTATCAATCGATGCAGAAAAGGCATTTGACAAACTCCAACACCAATTCATGATAAAAAAACCTCTCAACAAAATAGGAACAGAAGGGCATTTCCTCAGTATAATTAAGGGCATTTATACAAAGCCAACAGCCAACATCATCCTAAATGGATAGACTTTGAGACCATTTCCCTTGAGAAAGGGAACCAGATAAGGATGCCCTGTATCATCACTCTTATCCAACACTGTGCTGGAGGTCCTAACCAGAGCAATTAGGCTAGAAAAAGAAATAAAGTCATCCAAATTGGGAGGGAAGAAGTCAAAGTATCTCTATTTGCAGATGATATGATCTTATACACAGAAAACCCCAAAGAATCCACAAGAAAACTACTGGAACTAATGGAAGATTTCAGCAAAGTTTCAGGATACAAGATAAACACACAAAAATCAGTTGGATTCCTTTACACCAACAAAGGGAACCTCCAAGAGGAAATTACCAAATCAATATCATTTACAATAGCCCCCAAGAAGATAAAATACTTAGGAATAAATCTTACGGGAGATGTAAAAGACCTATACAATGAAAACTACAAGATACTATTACAAGAAACCAAAAGAGACCTACATAAGTGGAACAACATACCTTGCTCATGGATAGGTAGACTCAACATTGTGAAAATGTCAATTCTACCCAAAGCAATCGACACATACAATGTAATCCCAATCCAAATTCCAACGACATTTTTAATGAGATGGAGAAACAAATCACCAACTTCATATGGAAAGGGAAGAGGCCCTGAAAAAGTAAAGCATTACTCAAGAAGAAGAACAGTGGGAGGTCTCACACTACCAGATTTTAGAACCTGTTATACTGCCATGGTAGTTAAAACAGCCTGGTACTCGTACAACAACAGATACATAGACCAATGGAACAGAATTGAGAATCCAGACGTAAATTCATCCACCTATGAGCAGCTGATATTTGAAAAAAGCCCAAAGTCCGTTAATTGGAGAAAAAACTGTCTCTTTAACAAATGTTGCTGGCATAACTTGGATCTCTATCTTCAAAAAACTGAAACAAAACCCATACTTCACACCATGCATGAAAACTAACTCAGAATGGACCAAAGACTTAAATATAAAATTGAAACTGATAAAGATCATGGAAGAAAAAATAGGGACAACGCTAGGAGTCTTACTACATGGCATAAACACAATACGAACCATAAGAGCCAATGCACATGCACCAGAAGAGAGACTGGATAACTGGGAGCTCTGAAAAATCAACACTTATGCTCATCAAAAGACTTCACCAAAACGGTAAAAAGACAATCTACAGACTGGGAAAAAATTTTTAGCTATGATAAAACTGATCAGCATCTAATGTGTAAAATCTACATGATACTGCAAAACATCAACAACAAAAATGTAAATAACTCAATTAAAAATGGGCAAATGATATGAACGGGCACTTTGCCAAAGGAGATATTCAGGCGGCTAACAGACACATGAAGAAATGCTCACGATCATTAGCCATTAGAGAACTGCAGATCAAAACTACATGAGATATCATCTCACCCCAACAAGGCAAGCATTAATCCGAAAAACACAAAATAACAAATGCTGGAGAGGTTGTGGAGAGACAGGAACACTTATACACTGTTGGCGGGAATGTAAAATGGTACAACCACTTTGGAAATAGATTTGATCCTTCTTTAAAAAGCCAGAAATAGAAGTACCATACGATCCAGCAATCCCGCTCCTCAGATTATATCCTAGAGAAATAAGATTCATCACACGAATAGATATATTCACACCCATGTTCACTGCAGCACTGTTCACAATAGCAAAAAAGATGGAAGCAACCTAGGTGCCGATAAACGGATGAATGGATAAACAAATTATGGTATAACCACACAATGGAATACTATGCAAAGATAAAAAACAATGATGAAGCCATGAAACATCTTATAACATGGAGGAATCTGGAGGGCATTATGCTGAGTGAATTTAGTCAGTCACAGAAGGACGAATATTGTATAAGACCACTATTATAAGAACTCAAGAAAAGGTTTAAACACAAAAGAAAATGTTCTTTGATGGTTATGAGGGTGGGGAGGGAGGGTGAGGGTTATTTACTAACTAGATAGAAGATAAGAATTATCTTAGGTGAAGGGAAGGACAACACACACTACAGGGGACGTCAGCACAACGGGACTGAACCAAAGCTAAGAAGTCTCCTGAATACAATCAAACACTTTGAGGGACAGAGTAGTAGGGGTAGGGGTCTGGGGACCATGCTTTCAGGGGACATCTAGGTCAATGGGCATAACAAAGCTTATTTAGAAAATGTTCTGCATTTTACTTTGGTGAGTGGCGCCTGGGGACTTAAAAGTTTGCAAGCGGCCATCTAAGATGCATCAATTGGTCTCAACCACCTGGAGTAAAGGAGAATGAAGAATACCAAAGACACAAGGAAGGTATTAGCCCAAGAGACAGAAAGGGCCACATAAACCAGAGA
Organism: Trichechus manatus latirostris; assembly: GCF_000243295.1. NCBI lineage: Eukaryota > Metazoa > Chordata > Mammalia > Sirenia > Trichechidae > Trichechus > Trichechus manatus. The sequence goes on along the minus strand of NW_004444352.1, from coordinate 192,773 downwards.
CTTCATCAGCCTGAGACCACAAGAACTAGATGGTGCCCAGCTACCACCAGTGACCGCCCTGACAGGAAACACAACAGAGAGTCCCGGATGGAGCAGGAGAAAGGTTGGGTGCAGAGCTCAAATTCTAGTAAGAAGACCAGACTCAATGGTCTGACTGAGACTGGAGGAACCCTGGAAAGCACGGCCCCTGGATTCTCTATCAGCCCAGAACTAAAGCAATTTCCGAGGCCAACTCTTCAGACAGGGATTGGACCGGACCGTGGGACATAAAGGGATACTCGTGAGGAGTGTGCTTCATAGCTGAAGTATATACAAGAGACTAAAGGGGCAGCTTCTTTCCAGAGGTGAGATGGGAAGGCAGAGAAAGTTGGGGGTGGTTGAAGGGTCATGGTAAATCAGGGGTGGAAAGGAAGAGTGTGCTGTCACAGTATGGAGAGAGTAATTAGGGTCACATAACAATGTATGTATAAATTTTTGTATGGGAGACTAACTTGAAATGTAAACTTCATTTGAACTACAACAATAAAAAAAATGAAATAAGACTCAGAAAAAAAAGAAACTTGTAATCCAGTTTAGGGTACTTACTATCTAGTCAGTGGAAAGAACACATTAGGCATAAAAAATAATATTTTAAACTATTTCAGCTTAAATTATTTTGAAAATTCATTTTTAGATTAAAAATCATAAAGAATTTTGTTTATTTAATTTTTGTGTTTTTGTCACACATTGGCAGTGTAAATTAATTTCTCATTCAAAAATTTATACACAAATTTTTTTGCAATTGGTTGCACCTCTCACAATTTGTCAAGAAAATAATATAAGAACAAAACAACAGAATAAATATGCTACTAGAAACCATTCAAAATCTGCAACTAGAAATCCAAAAGATTATCGATAATATTTCTGAATTAGATTACTCAACAGACGATTAAAGGAGTAGGATTCAGACAATGCAAGTCAGAATTAGTGAGACTGAAGATACATCCCTTGACACCAATTGGTTTGAGGAAAAAACAAAAATTAATGAAGAAAGCCTAACAATTACATGGGCTACTACCAAGAGAAAAAAACCTACCAGTGATACAAGTTCCAGAATGAGTGGTGGGGGGAGGGTAACAGAAAACGCAGAAAGATTTGTTGAATATTTGCTGGCAGAAAACTTTCATAATGTCATGAAAGATGAGAAGATATCTATCCAAGAAGCTCAATGAAGCCATACAGAATAGAGCCCTCAAAAGTCACCAAGACGTATCATAATCAAAGTTGTCAAAACCAAAGACAAACAAAGAATCCTGAGCGTTTCTAGGGATAAACGGACAGTAACCTACAACGGAGAACTAAAAGACAAAGCTCTGCCTATTGAGAAGAAAACATGCAGGCAAGAAGGCAATGGGATGACATATATAAATCCTTGAAGGACAAAAATTGTCAGCCAAGAATTATATAACCTGCAAAATTGTCTCTCAAATATGATGGCGATATCAGATCATTTCCAGATAAACAGAAATTAAGGGAACATGTAAAAACCAGACAAAAATTGTAAAAAATATTAAAGGCAACCATCTGTTTAAAGAAACTACATCATACAACAATCCAAGACTAGGACACAGGGCAGATCAACCAGATACTACCCCAGACACGGAATTCTCAAAAATAAAACAAAGCTGAAAGATTGAAAATAGGGAACCAGAGACATCAATACATAAACGACCACAATATCAGAAAAAAAGAGGGAAAAAGTGGTGTAGTCATAGATTTTCCATGTGGAGAGGAAGTCAAGGTAATATCAAGATATAAAAGACTGATTTAAAAAAATAAAGGTAAGTTTGAAGTTTGCCACAAAGAAAGCTAAGAAATCTACCCACCAAAATAAAAAAGAAGAAGAACATAAAAATTCAGCAAACATAAAAGCAACAATAATGAAAGAAATGAAAAGAAAATCCATAAACAAAAAGAACTCAGCACAAAAATTAAGCAACACAAATAATCTGTCAGCACCACACACGCACGCATGCACACACACACAAATGACAGCAGTAAACTCATACCTATCAATAATTACACTGATTGTAAATGGCCTGAATGCACAAAAGACAGAGAGTGGCAGAATGGATAAATAAAACACCATCCACTTATATGCTGTCTATAAGAGACACTGGTGAGACACAAAGACATAAAACAACCTCAAAGGATAGAAAAACATGTAACAAGTAAACAATAACCAAAAAAGAGCAGAATGGCAATATTAATCTCTGATAAAAGAGACTTTCAAGCAAAACCTACCATAAAGCATAAGGAAGGTCACTTTATAATGACTAAAGTGTCAATACACAAGGAGGACATAACCATAATAAATACATATACACGCAGTGATAGGGCTCCAAAATACATAAAACAAACTAAAAGCACTGAAAAGAGAAATTGACAATTCTACACTAATAGTAGGAGACTTCAACATACGAATTTCGGTGAAGGACATAACATCCAGAAAGAAATTCAATAAAGATACAGAACACCTATAAGCCACAATCAACCAACTTGACCTCATAGACATATTCAGAACACTTCCGCCAAGAACAGCAAAGTACACATTCTTTTCCAATGCATGTGGAACATTCTCCAGAATAGACCACACTTTAGACTACAAAGCAAGCACCAACGAAGTCCAAAACACTGAAATAATACAAAGCATCTTCTCTGAACATAATGCCATAAAAGTAGAAATCAGTAACAGAAACAGCATGGAAAAATATCAAATACATGGAGACTGGACAACACCTTGCTTAAAAACTACTGGGTAATAGAAGAAATCAAAGATGGAATAAAAAATTCATAGACTCAAACAAGAATGAAAACATCTTACCAACACATTTGGGACACAATAAAAGCAGTGCTTAGAGGTCATATTATATCACTAAACACACACATCAAAAAAGAAGGACCAAAACAAAACACTAAACCTACAATTCCAACAAATAGAAAGAGAGCTGCAAAAGAACCCACAGGCATCACAAGGAAGGAATTAATAAAGATTAGGCAAAAATAAATGAAAAAGAGAACAACAAAAACAGTAGAATCAACAAGATGAAAAGTAGGTTCTTTTAAAAGATGAACAAAATGGACAAACCAGTTGCCAAACTGCCAAAAGAAACACAGGAGAGGAAGCAAATAACATGAATATGAAATGATACAGGTGATATCACAGCAGACACAACTAAAATAAAAAAGTTCATAACAGAATAGTATGAAAAAGTGTACTCCAACAAATTTTAAAATCTAGAAGAGATGGTCAAATTTCTAGAAACATACTGCCTACCTGAACTAACACAAACTGAGGTTGACAAACTAAGCCGACCCATAACAAAAGAAGAGATTGAAGAAGTAACAAAAAAAAAAAAAAAAACTAGGATCACCAGCTTCACTGGGCAATTCTACCAAACGTTAAAAGAAGAGTTCACAGCAATACAAGTGAAATTATTTTGAAGCATAGGAAAAAAGAGTAATACACCTAAATTCATTCTATGAAGCCAGCATAACCCTGATACCAAAGCCAGACAAATACACTACAAAAAAAAAAGAAAACTACAGACCAACATACCTCAGGAACATAGATGCAAAAATTATCAAAAAATTCCAGCGAATAGAATTCAATTGCATATGAAAAAATTAATACATCATGACCAAGTGGGATTTATACCAGTTATTCAAGGATAGTTCAACATTAGAAAATCGATCAACATACTCCACCACATAAATAAACAAAAAAAGAATCACATGATCACCTCAATCGACAGAGAAAAGGCATCTGACAAAGTCCAACATCCATTCCTGATAAAAACTTTCAACCAAATAGGAATATAAGGGAAATTCCTCCACATAATAAAGGGCATTTATACAAAACCAACAGCTCCCATAATTTTAAATGGAGAGAGACTGAAAGTAGTCCCCTTGAGAAAGGGAACCAGACAAGGATGCCCTTTATCACCACTTTTATTCAACATTGTGCTGCAAGTCTTAGCTACAGCAGTAAGGCAAGAAAATAAAGTACATCCAAATTGGTAGGAAAGAGGTAAAACATACCTATTTACAGATGATGTGATCTTATACACAGAAAACCCAAAGTAATCCACAAGAAAGCTACTGGAGCTGATAGAAGATTTACGCAACATAGCAGGATACAAGATTAATGTACAAAAATCAGTTGGATACCTCTACACCACCAAATAGAAGTTCAAAAAGGAATTCAGTAAATCAATGACATTTACCATAGCCCCCAAGAATATACAAAACTAAGGAATAAATCTAACAGGGTACGTAAAACCTATACAAAGAAAATTACAAAAAACTAAAACAAACCTACCTAATTGGGAAAACATACCATGTTCATGAATAGGAAGACTCAACACTGTAAAAATGTCAGTACTCCACAAAGTGATCTACAGATACAATGCAATCTCAATCCAAACTCCAATAGTATTTTTTTCAAAGACATGAACAACTAAATCACCAACTTTATATGGAAAGGCAAAGCATTAACGTAGCAAGGCAATATAAAGAAGCAAAGCATTAATGCAGAAGAACAAAGCGGGAGGTCTCAAACTACCTGATCTAAGAATCTATTGTGCAGCCATGGTAGTCAAAATACACTTGTACAACTGACACGTATACCTATGAAACAGAATCGAGAACCCAGATATAAATTCACCCATCTATGAGCAGCTGATATTTGACAAAGTGCCAGAGTCTATTGAATGGTGAAAGGACAACCTTGTTAACAAATTGTGCTGACATAACCGGATGTCCATGTATAAAAAAATGAAACAGGACCCATACATCATACCATATACAAATCTAACTCAAAATGGATCAAGACATAAATATAAAACCTAAAACAATAAAGACTATAGAAGACAAAATAGGTACAATGCTAGGATCCTAATACATAGCATAAAAACAATATACATCATTTTAACTATGAATGCACAGACACCAGAAGATAAACTAGATAACTGAGAGCACCTAAAAATTAAAATTATGCTCCTCAAAAGACTTCATCAAAAGAGAGAAAAGAGAACTTACAGGCTGGAAAAAAAAATTGGCTATGCCATTTCAACAAGGTTCTAATTTCTAAAATCTATAAAATAGTTAAATACTTTAATAACAAAAAGACAAGTAATCCAATTAAAAAATTGGTAAAGGATATGAATAGACACTTCACCAAAGATGACATTCAGTCAGCTAACAGACACATGAGGAAATGCTTATAATCATAGGCCATTAGAGAAATGTACCACACACAAAAAAAAAACTACAATAAGTTACCATCTCACCCACACACTGCTGGCACTAATAAAAACAACAAGAAAAAAAGTTTTGGACAGATATCAAGGAGATTTTAACTCTTATGCACTGCTGGTGGGAGTGTAAATTGGTGCAACCACTATGGAAAACGATATAGTGTCTCCTTAAAAATCTAGAAATTGAAATACCACACAATCCACCAATTCCATTACTAGGAATATATTCTACAGAAATAAGAACCATAACACGAGCAGACATATGCACAGCCATGTTCTTTGTAACATTATTCACAATAGCAAAAATATGGAAACAACTTAAGCGCCCTTCAACGGATGAATGTATAATTATGATACATACACACAATGGAATATTACTCGATAAAGAACAATGAGGAATCTTTGAAACATCTTACAACATGGATGAATCTCGAGGGCGTGATGCTGAGTGAAATACTGAAATCACAAATGGACAAATACTGTATGAGACCACTATTATAAAAACGCAAGAAAAGGTTTACACAGAGAAAAAAATAATCTTTGAGGATTATGAGACAGAGGAGGGAGGGGGAGGGATAGCGAGGAGAGAAATCACTAACTAGATAGTATACAAGTGTTAACTTTGATGAAGAGAAAGAGCACACAAAATATAAAGGAAGCCAGCACAACTTGACCAAGGCATAATCATACAAGCTTCTTAGACACATCCAAACACCCTGAAGGACCTATTAATGGGGGTGAGGGACAGGTACCATGGTCTTGGGGGACATCTAGGTCAACTGACATAACAGTTCACAAAGAAAATGTTCTACACCTTACTTTGGTGAGCAGAGTCTGGGGTCTTAAAAGCTTGTGAGTGGCCATCTAAGATGTATCTATTGGTTCCATCACATTCTGAGCGATAAGAATAAAGAACATCAAACACACCAAGAAAATATTTGTCCAAAGGACTAATGGAGCTCACGAACCACAGCTTCCACCAACCTGAGCCCAGAAGAACTAGATGGTGCCGGGCTACCACCACAGCTGCTCTGACAGGGATCACAATAGAGGGTCCTGGACACAGCAGGAAAAATGTAGAAGAAATCCAAATTCATAAAAAAACTAGACTTACAGCTATGATAGAGACTGGAGGAATCCCCGAGACTATGGCCCCAGGCACCGTGCTGAGTACTGAAGTCACCCTGAAGTTCACCTTTCAGCAAAACATTAGACAGGTCTACGAAACAAAAAATAACACTAGTGAGGAACGTGCTTCTTAGTTCAATCAAGTATACAAGACCAAATGGGTAACGCCTGCCCAAAAGCAAAGACAAGAAGGCAGAAAGGGACAGGAAAACTGAACGTATGGACACGGAAATCTGAGGGTGGAAAGAGAGTGGGGAAGCGCGCGGTCACATTGTGGAGACTGCAATCAGTGTCAAAAAACAATCTGTGTATACAATTTTGAATGAGAAACTCATTTGCACTGTAAACGTTCAACTAAAACACAATTAAAAAAGTATTAAGGGAAAGCGTAAAAGAGTTTTTTTAGCTTGTCTATTAAAACGAATTAAAAAATTTAAAAAAAATCTATATTCAACTCTGCCACAGTCTCACTGAGAGACTGAGCAATGCTTAATCTATTGGGGTTTGTGATGGTTAAGATTGTGTGTCATCTTGGCTGGGCCATGATTCTCACTGTTTATATATGATCACTCCCATGATTGAATATGCTGTGAGTAACCAATCAGTGGAAAGGGAGTTTCCCTGGAGGTGTGGACTGCATCTGAGTATAAGCAGAAGTTCTAGCTTTTTGCTCGTTCTGGATCCTCTAGCTGCCTCCTTTTCCTCTGACCTCTGGTTCTTGGGACTTGAGCAAGCTTATCTGCCAATCTTGGGATTTATTGATCTTCACAGCCTGTGAGTGGAGCTCTGCTCTCTGACCTGATGATCTTGGGTTCACCAGCCCCTGCAGCTACGTGAATCAGGAGAAAGCTTGCAGTCTTGCTGGCCAATCTTGGAATTCGTCAACCTTCACAGCCTGTGAGCAGGACAACCTGCTCTCCAACCTGCTGATCTTGGGCTTGCCAGCTTCTGTGGCTGCGTGAATTAGGAGAGGTCTCTACCCTGATTCATGAACTTGGAATGTTTTAACCTCTACAATTCTGTGAGCTGTTTCCTCTCTCTATATATATTTATATGCTTTACTAGTTTTGCTTCTCTAGAGAACTAAGCCTAAGACAGGGTTTCCATTATTTTGTTTGTAAAATGAGGATTATTTGGAGTTTGATGAAGCTCAATGTAGGAATGTTTTGGAAACAGACAAAAAGAAATGTAACTAAATATACATAAAAGAATTAGTAGAAATAGAGGGGAGGAGGCAAATTCTAAACATAATTAGTACTTGGCAATCAGCTAGACACAGAATGCCAGAGAGAAAGATAGACTAGGATGGCATCCAGTTAATGGGTGGTGCCATTACCAGGGTTATGCACGCTAGGTTGGGGAAACTGCATGTTCACCTTGAAGTGTGGACGCTATTCAGAGAGATATAGAATAAGTGCTTGGAAATATTGGCATAAGCTTAGACAAGAAATCAGGGTAGGCAGTTAAATTTTCAAAATAGTATTTACCTGAAATAGGGCATTTCATGGGGCGTTAGTGGTTCATTGGTAGAGTTCTACCTTCCATGCAAGAGACCGGGGTTTTTTTTTTTCTTTTCCCGCTAATGTACCTTATGCATAGTCAAATTTTGCTGAAGATAATTTAAAAACAGTTTCAGCAGTACGCTGACAGGAAACTGCCAGAAATTCAACCCAGGTTTAGAAGAGGATGCTGAATGAGGGATATAATTATTGATATCAGACGGACCTTGGCTGAAAGCGGAGAATACCAGAAACATGTTTATCTGTGCTTTATTGACTATTTAGCAAAGGAATTTGACTACGTGGATCATAACAAATTATGGACACATTGTGAATAATGGGAATTCCTGAACACTTAATTGTGCTCATGCAGAACCTGTACATAGACCAAGAAGCAGTCATTGGAACAGAACAAGGGGATACTGCATGGTTTAAAGTTGGGAAAGGTGTGATCAGGGTTGAACTCTTTCACCATACTTATTCAATCTGTATGCTGAGCAAATAATCTGAGAAGCTGGACTATATGATGAAGAATGTGGCATCAGGATTGGTGGAAGACTCATTAATAATCTGCAATATGCAGATAACACAACCTTGCATGCTGCAAGTGAAGAGGACTTGAAGCACTTACTGATGAAGATCAAAGACTACAGCCTTCAGTTGGGATTATGCCTCAACATAAAGAAAACAGAAATCCTCATAACTGGACCAATGAACAATATCATGATAAATGGAGAAAAGATTGAAGTAGTCAGTGATTTCATAGTACTTTGATCCACAATCAACAGCCATGGAAGCAGCAGTCAAGAAATCAAATGAGGTATTCTGCACTGGGCAATACTGTTTCAAAAAGAACCCTTTAAAGTGTTCAAAAGCAAAGATGTCACTCTGAAGACTAAGTTGCATGTGACTCAAGCCATGGTATTTTCAATCAACTCATACTCATGTGAAAACTGGACAATGAATAAGGAAGACAGAAGATGAATTGATGCCTTTAAATTGTGGTGTTGGCGAAGAATATTGAATATACCATGGAATGCAAGAAGAATGTCTCGTGTACTTTGCACATGTTATCAAAAGGGTCCATTATGGGGAGAAGGACATCACGGTTGATAAAGTAGAGGATCAGTGAAAAACAGGAAGACCCATGATGAGATGGCTTGACACAGTGGCTGCGACAGTTAGCTCAAACACAACATTTGTGAGGATGGTGCAGGACCGGGCAGTGTTGTACACAGGAGAGCTATGAGTCAGAAGCGACTCGATGGCACCTAACAACAACAACATTGCACCTTATGTGTAGTCAACTCCTGTCTATCGGTGGAGGGTTGTGTGTTGCTGTGATGGTGAAAAGATTTCAGCGGCTCTTCCTGACTAAGACAGGCTGGGAAGAAAGCCTGTGTGATCTATATCTGAAAATCAGTCAACAATGACCCTATGGGTCACAGTGGTCCAATATTCAATTGATTGTTGAGATAGTGTAGAACTGGTCAACATTTCAATCAGTTGTGCATGGGGCTGACTCCAAAACAGCCAACAACATTTCACTGAAAGTTTTCTGTTTAAATATACATTCATTCATTTAGCAACCATTTATGGAGTGCATATTTTATGCCATGCACTTATTCTGATGTGATAAATAAAACAATTATTCCTGCCTTCATGAGGTGTACAACCTAGTGAATATAGATGTGTTTATCCAGAGATAAATAAACTACAATTTTTTGTGAGTTTATTCTACATGTCAATACTGTACAAAGTACTTTTTTCCAAAAAAACCCTGATTGTACAAGGTCATTGTTAAATAAGGAATCAATATTACAGTTTCAATTATATATAAGATACTAGAGCATGTGAAATTTTAAATAAATTTCTCCAAGCCATACAGCTAGTAGTCAACAGAATCAGAATTCAAACCAAGTGTTTTTATTGTGTGTGTGCCTCTAATGCTCTTATCTCCTACACAGCATAGATAATAAAAGAGCCCTGAATAAGCAGCCTAGGAAATGCTCGTATACAAGGGAGTCCAGCAGAGGATAGCCCAGGAGTAATGTAGGGAAGGCAGCAGAGACTTAAAAAGAAAGAGAATTGCCCCCAACAAGAAGAAATACTTCGGGGACAGGTGGGAAGGAGGTAAAGGGACAATCCAGTGGGTCAAAAGCTCCCAGAGGTGTGAGGTCACACTATGTACAGAGAATATACTGAAGTCAGCTATTAGAGGGTCAATGGTGTGATCAGAGAGCAGCCAGAGCCAGAAATGCAGGGCTGATGGTGTTCAAGCCAGTGACGACATTGACTTTCAGAATATATCACGTAATATAATTGGAGAGAATTTGGGAAGGAGAGTAGAGATATGTTGCCTTAGTAACAGGGGGAATTAGAATCAAGATGATAGTTTAACTGGAATACCCTACTTTGTATGTTGTAGAGAAATATCTGATTTTTTTTCAACAAATTCTATATCGGTACACTTTGGGAGCACTTTTATTTAAGGGTCATTGGATGAAGACTGTTCAGTTCTTGCAATTTTATATCTTCCACAACTCGATTGATGTTTTATTTAAGTAAACACTTGTAAAAATTAAATGTGGGAGGGAGGAGCCCATATGGTGCTATAGAAAGAAGCACCATGTCGTCCCGCTGCAGAGAAGACACGAAAAACAAGTGAAACAGATACATGTGTTAATCCTGGAACCCTAAGTATCAAAATAAGGATAAATAACTCGATCAAGCACCAAATGGAAGATGAAACTGACAGAGAAGAGGGAAGGAGGAAAACTACAGAGTCGAGGTCCCTACCAGCTAATGTGGCAAGGATTCACCACCTTGGACCTCAGCCACCAAGAAACACAGACAGACAGTATGGTAAGGCAACTTCGCAGAACTCCCAACAGGAGACAAAGCACCCAATAACCACGGATACATGCTCTCCTACTACTCACATCATTCTTCCCTATAGGAGGCTTCCATAGTTTTCCAATGAGCCAAGCTCACTTAGCTGAAGAGACACCAGCTCACTGCAGAAAGATTCCCCATTTTGGACCTCAGCCACCAAGAATCACAGACAGGGAGTATGGGAAGGCAACTTCATTAGCTCCCAACAGAAGATGGAGCACACGGTGACCAGGGATGCACGCCTTCCTACCCGGAAACCTCTTCCCTGTAAGTGGCCTCTGCCACTTTCCAAAAGGCCACAGTTGCTTGACTTGAGTGACACCAGCTCTCTGCAGCCCGGATTTGCCATCTTTGGACCTAAGCCACAAAGGATCGCAGACAGGGAGTACTGGAAGTCAACTTCACTGTCCTGCCAACAGGAGGCACACCACCTGGTAACCAGCGATACATGGTTTCCCACCAGCCACATTTCTTCCCTCCATGTGACCTCCACCACTTTCCAATAAGCCACTGTTGCTCAGCCAGAGAGACACAAGCTCACTGCTGCCTGGGTCTGCTCCACCCCCACTGGTCAGCTCTTTCAGTGCCATGTTTTTGTTTATTTGTTTTGGTTTTTTCTTTGTTTTTGGTTTTTTTTTGTTTGTTGGTTGGTTTTTGGGGGGTTACTGTTTTTGTTTTTGATATTTGGTTTTGGGGTTTTTTGTTTTTTTTTTCTCTCTCCCTCCCTTCTTTCCTTTCTCCCACCCAGCCAGCCACGTGTTCTGTCCTCTCCCCTTCTAGACCAGCTGTGCCACACTGCTCGACTAGAGAGCCACTGGTGCATGGCCTCCATGGGTCTGCACCACCCCCACCAACACACAGCTTGCCGAGTCTGCCCTGCCCCTACTCGTTGAATCTTACAGAGTCACCATTTTATTTACATTTTTTTGCTTTTGTTTCTGTCTCTTCTTTCTCTCGCCCTCTTAGCTCTGCACATCACTTCCTCTCTCTTCCCTCCTGCCTATGTGCACCAAGCTCTGAGAGCTGCACTCCCAATCAGCACAAATGCAGTCCCCTGAACTCCACTCCGCACTACACCAGCCCCACCCTGTAGGTCTGTTTGTGCCACAAACGACCTATCCCTGCCCATCCCCCAATGGACCTGCCCTGCTTCACCACAGCTAAGTAACCAGGACTACCTGGACAAGGTGGTGAGAAGTATCATGTAAACAGATAAACAAGCAACAAAACATGCCCAACCCATCTGCAAAGACATAGCCAAATTAAATGAAAATGCAGGATGAAACAAATCTACAATCAATAAATGAAGAAAATAATTCCTGAAAGTCCCAGAGACAGCACACAAATATCAAAACATACAAAAAAAGACAGGATGGCTCCAGAAAGTTACCAAAATAAAACACCAGTTGACCTTCTGGTAGAAGAAAAGGCACTGGAACTACCTGATAGGGAATTCAAAACTCTAATATTCATGGTTCTCCAAGAGATGAAGGAAAATGCAGATAAAAAAGGGACAAAATCAAGGAAAACACAGACAAAGCAATAGAAGAATTCAGGAAAATTATACAGAAACAAAATGTCAAAAAACTACAAATCATACAAAAACAGCAATCAGAAATCCAACAGTAAAAAGACAAGATTTCACAAAAGAAGAGTGCAATAGAAGGTTTTAGGAGCAAATTTAAAACAATAGAAGACAGGATCAGAGAAACTGAAGAAAATCATTGCATATCAGTTTGTTTAAGGAAAAATCAGAGAAAAGAATGAAGAAAAATGAAGAAATCCTGAGAACAATGTAGGATACAATCAAAAGAAAAAACTGTGTGTGATCAGAGTTCCAGAACAGGGGGAGAAAGTGGAAGACACAGACAGGATCACTGAAGATTTGCTGACAGAAAATTTCCCTAATATCATGAAAGACATAAAGCTGACCAAGGAAGAAGCTCAATGAACCCCACATAGGATAGGCCCCCAAAGAAAATCACCAAGACATATCATATTCACACTTGTCAAAACTAAAGACAAAGAAAGAATTCTGAGAGCAGCTTGAGAAAAAAAGTTCACATCCATAAAGGGGAAACAATAAGACTAAGCTCTGATTACTAGGCAGAAACCATGCAGGCAAGAAGGCAATGGGATGCCATACATAAAACCTTGAAAGAAAAAAAAATGTCAACCAAGACTAATATATCCGGCAGAATTCTCAGTCAAATATGATGGGGAAATTAGGACATATCCATATAAATAGAAATTAACAGGATATGTAAAAAACAAATAAACCTTACAAGAAATATTAAAGGGAGTCCTTCAATTACAGAACAAACAACATCAGTGAACAGCCTGAATCTAGGACACAGGACAGCAACAGCCAGTTGTTAATCCAGGTAATGAATCCTCAAGGATAAAACAAAACCAAAAGATTTAAAACAGGGAACCAGGGAGGTTAATCTATAAATGACAACAACTTCAGAACACTAAAAGAGGGAATAAATGATGTAGATACAGAATTTTCAAATGGAGAGGAAGTTAAGGCGATATCAAGTAATAAAAGACTGGTTTAAACTTAGGAAGATAGAGGTGCAATTTAAGGGAACCACAAAGAAACTTAACAAATGTATTCATCAAAATGAAGAAAGACGTAAAGTTTCAGTAAACACTAAATCTATAAAAATGAAAGAAAAGAAAAAAGATCTACAAACAAAAGGAATTTAGCACAGAAGAGTAAGAAGAACCAAGAAAACATGAGCATCACAAAAAAGCACTACAAAATGACAGCAATAAAATCACCCCTATGGATAATCACACTGAATGTAAACAGCTTAAATGCACCCATAAACAGACAGAGTTACAGAAGGGACAAAAAAGAAGACCCATCAATATGTTGTCTACAAGAGACACACCTTACAAACAAAGACATAAATACATTAAAAATCAAAGGATGGACTAAACTATACAAATCAAACAGCAAAAAATAAGAGCAGGAGTGGCAATACTAATCTAGATAAAATAGGCTTTAAAACAAAATCCACCATAAAAGACAAGGAAAGACATTATATAATGATTAAAGGGACAATCCACCATGAAGATACAACCATGATAAAATCTACACATAGTAGGAAGACTTACACTACATGATCTCAGAACCTACTATACAGCTACAGTAGTCAAAAGAGCCCGGTACTGGTAGAACGACAGACACATTGATCAATGGACCAGAATCAAGAACCTAATGTAAATTCATCTACCTATGGTCACTGATCTTCGACAAAGCCCCAAAATCCATTAAATGGGGGGAAAGACAGTCTTTTCAACAAATAGTGCTGGCAAAGCTGAATGTCCAACTGTAAAAAAATTGAAACAGGACCCTTATCTCAAGCCATACACAAAAACTAATTCAAAATGGATCAAAGATCTAAATATAAAACGAAAAACTATAAAAAATTATAGGAGAAAAAATCAGGTCAATATAATATACAGTATAAATAGGATACAAACCATAACTAACAATACACAAACACCAGAAGACAAGATAGACAGCTGGGATCTTCTAAAAGTTAAACACTTATGTTCATCAAAAGAGTAAAAGGAGAACCTACAGACTGGGCAAAAATTTTGGCTATGACAAATCCAACAATGGCCTAATCTCTAAAGTCAACAGGAAAACCCAACAGATCTACAATAAAAAGACAAATAACCCAATGAAAAAATGGGCAAAAGTTATGAACAGACACTTCACCAAAGAAGACCTTCAGGTGGCTAACAGACACATGAGGAAAAGCTTGCCATCACTAGGCATTAGAGAAATGTGAATCAAAAGTACAGTGAGATACCATCTCACCCTGACATTACTGGCACAAATCAAAAAAAAAAAAAAAAAAAAAAAGAAACAGAAAATAACAAATGTTTGAGAGGCTGAGGGGAGATTGGAATTCTTATGCACTGCTGGTGGGAATGTAAAATGCTACAACAATTTTGGAGAATGATATGGGGCTTTCTTAAAAAGCTAGAAATAGAAATGTCATACTATCCAGCAATCCCACTCCTAGGATCATATCCTAGAGAAATAAGAGCCATCACAAGAATAGATAAATGCACACCCATGTTCACTGCAGCATTATTCACAATAGCGAAAAGATGGAAACAATCTAAGTGTCCATCAACAGACGAATGGATACACAAACTAAAGTACATACACAAAATGGAATACTACGCACCAGTAAAGAACAATGATGAATCTGTGAAACTTCTCACCACATGGATGAATCTGGAAGGCATTAAGTCAATCACAAAAGGAAAAATACTGCATGAGACCACAATTATAAAAACTCATGAAAAGGTTTACACACAGAAAGAAATAATCTGTAATGGTTACAAGGGAGGAGAGGGGTGGGGAGGGAAAAACACAAACTAGACAAGAGATAAGTGATAACTTTGGTGAAGGGTAAGCCAGTACACAATACTGCGGAAGTCAGCACAAACTGACCAAGGCAAGATCATAGACGCTTCATAGACACATCCAAACTCCCTGAGAGACCGAATTACTGGGCTAGGACTGTGGACCATGGTCTTGGGGGACATCTAGCTCAGTTGGCATAACATAGTTTATAAAAAAAATTGTTGGTCCACATCCTACTTTGGTGAGTAACGTCTGTGTTGTTAAGAGCTTGTGAACGGTCATCTAAGGTACTCCACTGATCTCACCCCATATGGAGCAAGGAAGAATGAAAAAAAGACTCAAGGGAAAGATTACTCCAAAGGACTAATGGGCCATCACTACCACAGCCTCCATCAGACTTAGTCCAGCAGAACTAGATGGTGCCTGGCTACCATCAACGAATGCTCTGACAGAGATCACTATATACGGTCCAGGATAGAGCTGGAGAAAAATGTAGAACAAAATTCTAACTCACAAAAAAGACCAGACTTACTGGTTTGACAGAAACTAGAGAAACCCTGAGAGTATGGCCCCCAAACATCCTTTTAACTCAGTACTGAAGTCACTCTTGAGGTTCACACTTCAGCCAAAGATTGGACAGGTCCATAAAACAAAGCAAGACTAAATGGGCATACCAGCCCAGGGCAAGGATGAGAAAGCAGGAGGACAGGAAAGGTGGTAATGGGGACACCAAGGTCAAGAAGGGAAGAGTGTTCACATGTTATGGGGTTGGCTACGAATGTTACAAAAAAAAAGTACATTAATGGTTTAATGAGAAACTAATTTGCTCCATGAAACTTCATCTAAAGTACAAAAAAAAAGTTAAATGTAGTTCACATTAACTTCTTATCTGGCCTTTGTATAAGATACTTAATATTATGAGTCAGGTTCGAAAGATAAAGCTCTAGACAAACCAAGTACTTGAGACAAAGACCATGACTATCTCACTGCGATAATTATAGGTATTATGATATAGGAGGAGGTGTTCTTTGTGAGGAAATATGTAGCCACTGGGTCTTTCAGAAAAGAACTGCTGAGGAGGCAGGGCCAAGACGGTGGGGTAGTCAGACGCTTCCTGTGGTCCCTCTTACAACAAAGCCCCCCAAAAAAACAAGTGAATTGATTATATATGACAATCTAGGGGTCCTGAACATGAAAGACAAAGTTGACGAGTCAGACTGAGCGGCAAGGGGAGGGAGAGACAGTTCAGCAGCAAAGATTTGCCAGATTGACCTGGCTGGTGGCCTGCATGCCAGTGCGCACAGGCTGGGGCAAGCAGTAGTGCTCAGGACGCATCTTCCACACTGGGAGAGAATGAGCGGCAGAGAGTCTGCACAGGTGTACGGAAACGGGAGAAAGTGGCAATGAATCTGTGAAAGTTAAGTGGAAGCATCTAACCTACTGTGTGGGATCAAAAAATCCTTGCACTCACTGGGAAGTACCTCTCTCCCATTTACCTGCCCCCTCACCACTCTGCTCTGGTCCCAGTTTGGCTTCAGCGATTGCTGCGCCGCCTGAGCCAGAAGTGGGACCCAATGCACCCCCTGAACAACTCTCCTGGCTTTGGAGAGGGAACAAATTAACAAACAGGAAAAAATAATCTGCTAGCTACTGTAAGTCAGGAACTCAGGGCAGTCATAGCCCTTTGCCTATAAGGGGTCCATGAACTTTGAATGCCTTTCACCCCTCCCTAGAGCTGTGTACGCCCATTTCAACAACCTAAGCCCTTATTAGCACAGTACAATAGGGTATATACCTGAAGCCTATTTTCAACTGCAACAGCTAAGGGGGAGTGGCAGATTCGTGACATATGACACCATCCTGCCCATTAAGCAGGGTCCTCACCTATCCATATCAGGGGCTTGAGGACTGCTGGCTCCACCCATTCCATCTAGCCATCCACGATAGGAGTCTGACAATAAGTGGTGCCTCCCAGTCCTTACAGCCAACAGCATTGGGTGCCCAAAGTCCAGCTGCAAAACTCACCCACCTATATGCCCCGGGGAAGAGGGACAAGCCTTCCACCCACGCATGCAGGGGCAGCAGTCAGCCCCTTACCTTGCTCAGCACATAACCCCCTACTGCAAACAGATACCTGGGCCTACTCCTATCACCCCTATAGAGCCCTGCCTGTCTAGGACTGTAGGTGAGTGCCTGCACCACACACTTGGTGACTGACGACCTGACACCTGAGCTGAAACCACACAAGAAAAG
Organism: Trichechus manatus latirostris; assembly: GCF_000243295.1. NCBI lineage: Eukaryota > Metazoa > Chordata > Mammalia > Sirenia > Trichechidae > Trichechus > Trichechus manatus. The sequence continues at coordinate 175,305 of NW_004444352.1, read as the reverse complement.
TAAATGGACTCCTGGGCTCACATAGCTAATAACGGCTCTAACCACCTGATGACAGGACGTGAGAGCTGCAAAGGCACCAATAATAAAAGTGGCTCAAATGAATAGCCTATTTGGGCATATCAACAAAACAAAACAAGAAGGTAGGCACAGTAAGCAAACATAAAATAAATAATTGTAATAACTTATTGTTGGCTTGGTGACAAGAGTCAATACCAAATCACATAAAGAGGTGGATCATGATGGCTTCAGCAAGCCACCAAAAAAAAAGAACCAAGAAACTTACCACAGGAAGAGAAGGTCTTGGAACTACTGAAGGTAGAATTCAAAAGATTAACACACAAAGCTCTTCAAGATATCAGGAATGAGATCAGGCTAAATGCAGACCAAGCCAACAAACACAGAGACAAAGCAACAGAGGAACATAAGAAGGTTATACAAGAGCATGATGACAAATTTAACAGGCTGCAAGAATCCATAGAGAGAGAGCAAACAGAAATCTAAAAGATTAACAATAAAATTTCAGAATTAGACAACTCAATAGAAAGTCATAGGAGCAAAACTGAGGCAATTGAAGTCAGAATTAGTGAGATTAAAGATTAAAGCACTTGACACCAATGTATTTGAGGAAAAATCAGATTAAAGATTTTTTAAAAATGAAGAAATGCTAAGAGTATCTGGAACTCTTTCAAGAGGAATAACCTACAAGTGACTGGAGTACCGGAAGGGGGGGAATAATAGAAAATACAGAGAGAATTGTCAAAGATTTGTTGGCAGAAAAGTTTCCTGATATTGTGAAAAACGAGAAGACATCTATTCAAGAAGCTCATTGAAACCCACACAGGGTAGATCCCAAAAGAAAGTCATCAAGACATAATCAAACTTGCCAAAACCAAGGATAAACAGAGCATTTTAAGAGTGGCTAGGCATAAACAAAAGGTCACCTAAAAAGGCAAGTCAATAAAACTAAACTGACTACTCAGCAGAAGTCAGGCAGGAAAGAAAGCAATGGGATGACATACATAAAGCCTTAACGGAAAAAAAATTGCAAGCCAAGAATTATATATCCTGCAAAACTGCCCCCAAATATGAAGGCATAATAAGGGCTTTTCCAAAATAGCAGAAGTTAAGGGAATTTGTAAAAAAAAAAACAAAAAAAAAAAACAAAAATCAAAATTACAACAAATATTAAAGGGAGTCCTCCGGTTAGAAAATCAACAATATCAGATAACAATTGAAGACTAGAACACAGGACGGAACAACTAGATAGCAACCCAGATAATTAAGTTACAAAAATAAATCAAAGCTAAAACACTGAAAATAGGGAAATAAAGTTGTTGATATGTAAATATGACATCATTAAAACAAAAAAGAGGGACTAAATAGTGTAGTCATAGAACTTTCATATGGAGGGAAAGTTAAGGCAATATCAAGAAATAAAAGATTGCCTTAAACTTAGAAAAATAGGGGTAAATATTAAGGTAACCATAAAGGAAACAAAGAATCCTACACATCAAAATTAAAGAAGAAGAAAAACATAAAGACTCAGCAAATACAAAATCAACAATAATGAAAAAGACGAAAAGAAAATACATAAAGAAAAATGACTCAGCACAGAAAATTAAGTGGAACAAAGAAACTATCAACAACACATACACAAAAATACATCAAAATAACGGCACTAAACTCATACCTAATAATAATTACACAGAATGTAAATGGGCTAAATGCACCAATAAAGAGACAGAGAGTGGCAGACTGGATTCAAAAACAGGATCCATCTGTATGCTGCCTACAAAAGACACACATTAGAATCAAAGACACAAATAAACTAAAACTGAGAGAATGGGAAAAAATATATCAGGTAAACAACAATCAAAAAAGAGCAGGAGTGGCAATATTAATCTCTGACAAAATAGACTTTCAAGCAAAATCTACCACAAAGAATAAGGAAGAACACTATACAATGATTAAAGGGTCAATACAACATGAGGATATAACCATAATAAATATTTATATACCCAATGACAGGGCTCCAAAAGATATAAAACAAACTCTAACAGCACTGAAAAGAGAAATAGCTCCACAATAATAGTAGAAGATTTCAACACAACACTTTTGGTTCAGGATACAACATCCAGAAAGAAGTTCAATAAAGACATGGAAGATCTAAATGCCACAATCAGCCAACCTGATCTCATAGACATATACAGAATGCTCCACCCAACAGCAGCCAAGTATACTTTCCAATGCACATGGAATATTCTCCAGAATAGACCACGTATTAGACCAGAAAGCAAGCCTTAACAGAAACCAAAATATCAAAATATTACAAGGCATCTTTTCTGACCATAAAGCCATAAAAGTAGAAATCAATAACAGAAAAAGGAAGGAAAAAAATCAAGTACATGGAAACTGAACAATAACTTGCTCAGAAACTACTGGGTTAAAAAAGAAATCAAGGACGAAATAAAGAAATTTACAGATTCAAATGAAAATGAAAACATATCCTACCAGAAGCTTTGGGACACAGCAAAAGCAGTGCCCAGAGGTCAATTTACAGCAATAAATTCACACACCCAAAAAGAAGAAAGGGCCATAATCAAAACATTAACCCTACAACTCAAACAAATAGAAAGAGAACAGCAAAAGAAGGCCACAGGTACCAGAAGAAAAGAAACAAATGAAATAGAGAACAGAAAAACAGTCGAAAGTGCTGACAAGACCAAAAGCTGGTCCTCTGAAAAGATCAACAAAATCGATAAACCATTGACCAAACTGACAAAAGAAAAACGAGAGGAAGCAAATAAACTGAATAAGAAATGAGATGAGTGATATGACAGTAGATTTAACTGAAATTAAAAGAATGATAACGGAATACTATGAAAAATTGTAGGCCAACAAATTTGAAAACCTAGAGGAAATGGACAAATTTCTACAAACACACTACCTACCTAAACTAACACAAACAGAGGTAGAACAACTAAATAAAACCATAACAAAAGAAGAGATTGAAAAGGTAATAAAAAAAAAAAAAACCTCCCAACAACAACAAAAAAAAAAAGCCTTGCCCCTGATGGCTTCACTGGAGAATTCTACCAAACTTTCAGAGAAGAGTTAACAACACTACTACTAAAGGTATTTCAGAGCATACAAAAGGATGGAATACTCCCAAACTCATTCTATGAAGCCAGCATAACCCTGATACCAAAACCAGGTAAAGGCACCACAAAAAAGAAAATTATAGACCAATATCCCTCATGAACATAGATGCAAAAATCCTCAACAAAATTCTAGCCAATATATCAAAAACATAATTCACCATGACCAAGTGGGATCCATATTAGGTATACAGGGATGGTTCGACATTAGAAAAACAATCAATATAATCCATCACATAAATAAAAGAAAAGATAAGAACCACATGATCTCATCAACTGATGCAGAAAAGGCATTTGATAAAGTCAAACACCCATTCATGATAAAAACTCTCAGCAAAACAGGAATAGAACGGGAATTCCTCAACATAGTAAAGGGTATTTGTACAAAGTGAACAGCCAACATCATCCTAAATGGAGCGTCTGAAAGCATTCCCCTTGAGAACAGGAACCAGACAAGGATGCTCTTTATCACCACTCTTATTCAGCGTTGTGCTGGAGGTCCTAGCAAGAGCAATTAGGCTAGAAAAAGAAATAAAGGGCATCCAAACTGGTTAAGAAGAAGTATAAGTATCCCTATTTGTAGATGATATGATCTTATACACAGAAAACCCCAAAGAATCCACAAGAAAACTACTGGAACAAATAGAAGATTTCAGCAAAGTATCAGGATACAAGATAAACATACAAAAATCAGTCGGATTCGCTACACCAACAAAGAACTTCGAAGAGGAAATCACCAAGCAATACCATTTACAATAGGCCCCAAGAAGATAAAATACTTAGTAATCATCTAACCAGAGACGTAAAATACCTAAACAATGAAAACTACAAGACACTACTGCAAGAAACCAAAGGAGACCTGCACAAGTGGAAAAACATACCTTGATCATGGACAGGAAGACTCAACATTGTGCAAATGTAGATTCTACCCAAAGCGATCTATAGATACAATACATCTCAATCCAAACTCCAATGGCATTTTTTAATGAGATGGATAAACAAATCACCAACTTCATATGGAAAGGGAAGAGGCCCCAGATAAGTAAAGCATTACAAAAGAAGGAGAACAAAGTGCGAGGCCTCACACTACTTGATTTTAGAATCTATTATACCGTCACAGTAGTGAAAACAGCCTGGTACTGGCACAACAACAGATACATAGACCAATGGAAAAGAATTGAGAACCCAGACTTAAATTCATCCACCTATGAGCAGCTGATATTTGACAAAGGCCCAAAGTCCATTCAATGGGGAAAAGACAGTCTCTTTAACTAACAGTGCTGGCGTAACTGGATATCCTTCTGCAAAAAAGTGAAACAAGACCCATAGCTCACACCATGCACAAAAACTAACTGAAAATGGATCAAAGACGTAACTATAAAATCTAAAACGATAAAGATCATGGAACAACAAATAGGGACAACGTTAGGAGCCCTAATACTGTTCACAATAGCAAAAAGATGGAAACAACCTAGGCACCCATCAACAGACGAATGGATAGAAAATTATGTTACATACAACAGTGAAATACTATGTAACAATAAACAACAACGATGAATCCACGAAACACCTCACAATATGAATGAATCTGGAGGGCATCACGCTGAGTGAAATTGATCAGTCATAAAAGGGCAAATATTGTATAAAACCAGTATCATAAGAACTCAAGAAAAGGTTTAAACACAGAAGAAAACATTCTTTGATGGTTACAAGGGAGGACAGGGAGTGAGGGGGCATTCACTAAGTAGATATTAGACAGGAATTCTTAGGTGAATGCACACTACACGGGAAGTTAGCACAACGGGACTAAACCAAAGCTAAGAAGTTTCCGGAATACAGTCAAACACTTCGAGGGACAGAGTAGCAGGGGCGGGGGTCTGGGGACCATGCTTTTCAGAGACATCTAGGTCAATTGACGTAACAAAGTTTATTAAGAAAATGTTCTGCATTCTACTTTGGTGAGTGGTGTCTGGGGTCTTAAAAGCTTGCAAGCGGCCATCTAAGATGCATCAATTGGTCCCAACCACTTCGAGTAATGGAGAATGAAGAACACCAAAGACACAAGGAAAGTATTAGCCCAGGAAACAGAAAGGGCCACATAGACCAGAGAGTTCATCATTATTATTTAAAAAGCCCCAAAGATGGTTTTAAATTATGGTATTCCAGGGAGAAAACATACGTAACTAATCTAGCCATTATATCAAAGTTACTTATTCCTATTCTGATAAATGATTATACAACTCCACACAATTAAGCTTTTTAAACACCATAGCACATTTTGATGTAGGTAATCCATTCTATAGGAGCTCTGATAGTGCAGTGGGAAAACACTTGGCTGCTAACCAAAGGTGGGAAGTTCAAACCCACCAGCAGCTCTGTGGAAGAAAGATGTGGCAGTAAGCATCTGTAAAGATTATAGCCTTAGAAACATTACTGGGCTGTTATACTCTGTCCTACAGAGTCACTGTGAGTCAAAAATGACTAGATTGCAATGGTTTGGTTTAGTTTTGGTTAATCCATTACATTCCGGTTTTTTCCCTGACACTTTTATTTCCACTTTCTCTCTCTCTCTCCCCACTACCCGTCACATTCTCCCTTTTCCTCCCTCTTCCCTTACCCTCTCCACACTCGTTTATAAAATTTAACTCTTCCCCCAGATACCCTTTTAGCTCATAAATGAAGTCACTCCTGAGGTACACCCTTAAGCCAAATATCAGACAGACACATAAAACAGAACGAGACTAAAGGGGCACACCAGCTGAGAGGTAGGGACTAGAAGGCAGGAGGGGACAGGAAAGCTGGTAATAGGGAACCCAATGTCGAGAAGGGGAGAGTGTTAACATGTCGTGGGGCTGGTAACCAATGTCACAAAATAGTGTGTGTACTAATTGTTTAATGAAAAGCTGATTTGTTCTGTAAAAGTTCATCTAAAGTACAATAAAAGAAATTTCAACAAATGAACTCTTGAGGACTTTATTCATATTATGGTGTTAGTGACCAAAAAATTACTTCTCCATCAGGTGAAAATAATATTTTTCCTTTCTGTTTCCTCAGAACATTTTGCCCAAGTTTTTTGTAGTACGTGGTAATAACGATGCATTCCCCCTGTCCCTCTGCTGTTATGAGTCAGGCTGCTGGTTATTCACAACTATAATCTCTCCCAGGAGTTACTTGAATGCACTGGAAGCCAACTCTACTGAAATTCCTGGGAATGGGAGATTCCAAATTACACAGGCAGGATAGGGACAGGAGTTCGAATGTTACAAAACCTTGCCATGTTTTCTTTTTCTCTTCTATAAAATGAGGAAAGCAGTAAGATACAAACTTTGAAGAATTTCGTGAGGATCAAAGTTTTCCATAGAGTAAGAATTTAACAGTTTTCAGCCATTTTTATTCTGAAATGTCTTAATGCATTTTATAATAGAATATTTTAGATAAAATCCGTCATTACATCCTAGGGTTTTATGCCTCAACTCCTACTAGACATCTCCAGGTCTAGCTGAGAAATCAGGAGGACGATTAGAAGAATGGATGGAATAAATCCCAAGTTTACCACCAGACTTCGAGCAAGCGGCAGTTTGAGCTTTCACTATGTAGAGAATTAATATTGAACTCAGAAACAGAAGACATACATTACATGGTCAAAAATCTCTCCAGGACTCCTCTTCTGTCTCTGTCTCTCTAGCAGATAGGCAAAGAGGACAAAGATCCAGAGAAACACTGAATATTCCAATAGGGAATATCAACATACTCCTTGTAAATTTCTAGTATCCATGGTTTAGACTGCTATGGGAGAATATCGAGAAAAGTATTCCCTTAGCTCCTCAACTCTTCAAGGGGAGAGGCTACATCAAATATCAAGTAGATTTTGGAGTCTTTCCCATAGTGTCCCACACATAGATAATCATATTGTAAATGATTGATAAATTCCTGATGGACTAAGCTAAACTCAGTCTACATACCAGTAGAGAAGAGGTTATGTTTCAAAGGAAATAATAATAATAATGATAACAAAGGAGAGACCAAGAAATCCATGGCAAGGAAACATCACATACTAGGACAACTGTATAGCAGTGAGGGCAACATGAACGAAAAGCAACCACAAAAACAAAGGTACCTACCACCTCAAAGACTCCATCATTTTACATAATTATGACTTGCCATATTATCACTTTATTTACAAAATACTGTACATGGAGATGGCATGTAAGAAAATTCATGAAAGATGAATTTCATGAAAGACAGCAAATTCATGAAAGGTGGAGTCAAATAGTCTGACACTGGGAAGAGATAATGCAGGTCTGTGGCCTAGTAAGAGGGCAAAACAACCAGTGAAAGAAACCATTCAAATGAGGCAGTTGGCCTGCAGTCTGTGGCCAGGCATCCATAGCCCACAGACAAGCCAGAGAATGGGCTTTAATTCCAAAGATCACTGGGCAGTAAAATCACCTAGGAATAAGTTCACATTAAACATATTTCTTATCCCAGGGCTTTCTGAAACATACCAGTTGTGGACAAAAAAAGAACTATCAAATGAATATAGTAATCATGATTTTAATTTTTGATGCTATCCTAAGGCCCGCAAAAGGAGATAAAAAGTAACTTGTTGAAAGAATAAAGAAATGTCAAGTTCTTCATAGCTATGAAAAACACTAGAGCAAGAGTGACTGGCTCTGGATTGCTCAGTGCAGTGATTAAGAGCTCGGCTGCTAAACAATATGATGGCAGTTGGACTCCACCAGCCCCTCCTTGGAAACCCGATGGAAGCTGAGCATTTCTACTGTGTCCTATAGGATTGCTAGGAGTTGGAATTGAGTCAACAGCAATGAGAGGGACCAAGACTCCTAAAACACGAGTTTCTTCACTTCATCTCAGTTGCATCATTAACACTCCTCTCTGTGCCCAACGGGGTTGGCAGTTCAGTAGTACAATTCTCACCTTCCATGTGGAGACCCATGTTGGATACAGAGCCAATGCATCTCATAGGCAACCATCACCTTTATGTCAGTAAAGGCTTGCATGTTGCTATGTTAATGAACAGGTTTCAGTGGAGCTTCAAGACTAAGACAGACTAGGAAGAAAGGCCTGGTGATCTACTTCTGAAAATCAGCCAATAAAAACCCTAAGGATTACAACAGTCCAACGCCCAACTAATCTTGGGGATGGTGCAGGAACGTGCTGGGTTCCCATCTGCTGTGCATGGGGTCACCATGAGTCAAGGGCTGACTAGATGTCAGCTAAAAACAGTAATGTGCCCAACACTCGTCTAAGTATTTAAAGGTGTTAAAGAGAATAGTACACACAGATTCAAGCCTCAAGAAACTTGTAATCCACTTGAGGGTAGATTACAATACATAACAGTATAAAAAAATAGTATTTTAAACTGTGTCATCATCAACTATTTCAAAAATCCTTTTTTTGGCTAAAAACCATAATGAATTTATTTTGTTGTTTTTCTTTTTTGCTTCTTTAATTTTATCGTGTTTTTCACACATTTACAGCACAAATTAGTTTCTCATTCAAAAATTTATACACAAATTGTTTTGTGACATTGGTTAAATCCTCACAATGTGTCAGGGAAACAATACAAGGACAAAATGACAGAATAAATTGGCTACCAAATACCATACAAAAGCAGCAACTAGAAATCCAAAAGATTAACAAGAAAATTTCAGAATTAGATAAGTTAACAGAAGGTGATAGGAGCAGAATTGAGACAACGGAAGTCAGAATCAGTGAGATTGAAGAAAATCCCTTGAGACCAATTTGTCTGAGGAAAAAATAATGAAGAAATCCTAACAATTATGTGGGATATTATGAAGAGGAAAATCCTATGAGTGAGGAAATCTTAAGCATGGGGGTGAGGGAATAACAGTAAAGACAGAGAGAATTATTAAAGATTTGATGGCAGAAATTTTTCCTGATATTATGACAGATGACATGATAATTATTCAAGAAGCTCGATGAACCCATACAGGAAGGCCCCAAAGGAAAGTCACCAAGAAATACCATAATCATATTTCACAAAACCAAAGACAAAAAAATAATCTTGAGAGTGGAGATAACGTCTGTTTACTGAGCAGAAACTATGCAGGCAAGAAGGCAATGGGATGACATACATAAAGCTTTGAAGGACAAAAATTGCCAGCCAAGAATTATATATGCAACATAATTGTCTCTAAAATGGAAGACGATATTAAGTCATTTCCAGATAAACAAAAATTAAGGTAATGTGTAAAAACCAGATCAAAATTTTAAAAAAACATAAAAAGGAGTCATCTGGTTAGAGAACCAACATCAGGTAACAACCCAAGAAAAGGACACAGGACAGATTAACCAGATACCAACTCAGATAGTGAGTTCTCAAACATAGAACAAAGCTAAAAGACTGAAAATAGGGAACCAGAGATGTCAATATGTAAACAAGCAAAATGTCAGAACAAAAAAGAGGAAAAAAATGGTATAGCCACAGAACTTCCATATGGACAGGAAGTTAAGACAATACCAGGAAATAAAAGACTGTATTAAACTTAGAAAAGTAAAAGTAAATTTTGAAGGAAGCTAAGAAACCTACCAATCAAAGTAAAAAAAGAAGAAAAACATAAAATGTCAGCAAACACAAAATCAACAATAATGAAAGAAATGAAAAGAAAATCCATAAATGAAAAGAATCCAGCACAAAAATTAAGCAGAACAAAGAATCTGTCAGCATCACAAAGAAAAAAAAACTGACAGCAGAAAAGTCATACTGATCAATAATTACACTGAATGTAAATGGCCTAAATGAACCAGTAAAAGACAGAGAGTGGTAGAATGGATAAAAAGAAAAAAGACCCATCTATATGCTGCCTACAAGAGACACTCCTGAGACACAAACACCTAAACAAACTAAACTTCCAAGGATGGGGAAAAAAATCAAGCAAACAATAACCCAAAAAGAGCAGGAATGGCAATATTAATCTCCAATAAAATAGACTTTCAAGCAAAATTCACCACAAAGCATAAGGAAGGTCACTCTACAATGACTAAAGTGTCAATGCACCAGAAGACATAACCACAATAAATATGTATGGACACAATGACAGTGCACAATAATACATAAACTAACAGCTTTGAAAAGAGAAATAGGTAGTTCCCCAATAATAATAGAAGACTTTGACACACCAATTTTGTTGAAGGACAGAACGTCTAGAAAGAAACTCAGTAAAAATACAGAAGATCTAAATGCCACAATGAACCAACTTGTCGTCATAGACATATACAGAACACTCCACCCAACAGCAGCAAAGTACACATTCTTTTCCAATGCACCTGGAACATTCTACAGAAGAGACCACATTTTAGACCACAAAGTAAGCCTCAAAAAAGTCAAAAACACTGAAATAATCCAAAGTGTCTTCTCTGATCATAATACCATAAAAGTAAAATCAATAACAGAAACAGCAAGGAAAAAATCAAATACATGGAAACTGAATAACATCTTGCCTAAAAACTACTGGGTAATAGAAGAAATCAAGGGCTGAATAAAAAACCCATAGAATCAAACGAGAATGAAAACACATCTTATTAACACCTTTGGGACACAGCAAAAGCAGTGCTTAGAGGTCATATTATAGCAAGAAACACAAATGTCAAAAAAGAAGAAAGGGCCAAAACAAAATACTAACGCTACAACCCAAACAAATAGAGACCTGCCAAAGAAGAACACAGTCATCACAAGGAAGGAAATAATAAAGATTAGAGCAGAAATAAATGAAATAAGAACAAAAAAATATATAGAATCAATAAGACCAAAAGATGGTTCTTTCAAAAGATGAACAAAATAAACTAGTTGCTAAACTGACAAAAGAAAAACAAGAGAAGAAGCAAATAACACAAATAAGAAATGAGAGAGATATCACAACAGACACAACTAAAATCAAAAAGATCTTAACAGAATACTATCAAAAATTTAAATCCAACAAATTCGAAAATCTAGAGGAAATGAACAAATTTCTAGAAATACACTACCTGCTTAAACTAACACAAACTGAGGGAGAAAAACTAAGCCGACCCATAACAAAAGAAGAGATAATAAAAAAAAACCTCTACTACCACTACCAACAACAAAAAAGGCTGTAATCCTTAAGGCTTCACTGGGGAATTCGTCCAAACTTCCAGAGAAGAATTCACACCAATACAATTCAAATTATTTCAAAGCATAGAAAAATAAGTAATACTCCTGAATTCATTCTATGAAGCCAGCATAACCCTGATACCAAAGCCAGGAAAAGTCACCACAAAAAAAGAAAACTACAGACCAATATGCCTCATGAACATAGATGTAGAAATTATCAAGAAAATTGTAGCCAATTTGAAAAAATAATACATCATAAACAAGTAGGATTTATACCGGTGATTCAAGGGTAGTTTAACATTAGAAAATCAATCAACGTAATCCAACACATAAATAAAAGAATCATATGATCATCATACGATCAACTCAATTGATGCAAAAAAGGCATTGGACCAAGTCCAATATCTATTCCTTATAAAAACTCTGAGCCAAATAAGAATAGAAGAGAAATTCCTCGACATTAATAAAGGGCATTTATAGAAAACCAATAGCTCCCATCATTCTAAATGGAGAGAGACTGAAAGTATTCCCCTTGAGAACAGGACCCAGACAAGGATGCCCTTTATCATCACTCTTATTCAACGTTGTGCTGGAAATCCTAGCTACAGCATTGAGGCAAGAAAATAAATAAAATGTATCCAAATTGGTATGGAAGAGGTGAAACTATACCTATTCGCAGATGATGTGAGCTTGTACACAAAAAACCCCAAATCATCTACAAGAAAGCTAGTGGAACTAATAGATTTCAGCAAAGTAGCACAATAAAAGATTAACATAAAAAAATCAGTTGGGTTTCTCTACACCAACAAAGAGAACTTCAAAAAACAATTCAGTAAATCCATGTCATATACAATAGCCCCCAAGAAGATAAAATGTTGTTGTTAGGTGCCATCGAGTTGGTTCCAACTCATAGCCACCTGACGTACAATAGAACAAAACACTGTCCTGTCCTGCGCCATCCTCACAATCTTTGTTGTACTTGAGCCCATTGTAGCAGCCACTGTGTCAATCCATCTCTTGAGGGTCTTCCTCTTTTGTACTGATCCTCTACTTTACCAAGCATGATATCCTTCTCCAGAGACTGATCCCTCCTGATAACATGTTCAAATTATGTGAGATGTGATCTCGCCGTCCTTCTTCTAAGGAACATTCTGGTTGTACTTCTTCCGAGACAGATTTATTCATTATTTTGGCATTCCATTGTAAGTTCAATATTCTTCTCCAACACCACAATTCAAAGCCTTCATTCTTCTTCGGTCTTCCTTATTCACTGTCCACCTTTCGCATGCATATGAGACTAATGAAAACGCTATGGTTTGGATCAGGCACCCCTTAGTCTCCAAGGTGACATCTTTGCTTTTTAACACTTTAAAGAGGTCTTTTGCAGCAGATTTGCCCAATGCAATGTGTCTTTTGATTTCCTGACTGCTGCTTCAATGGGTGTTGATCATGGATCCAAAAAAAATGAAATCCTTGACAACTTCAATGTTTTCTCCATTTATCATGATGTTGCTTCTTGGTCCAGTTGTGAGGATTTTTGTTTCCTTTCTGTTGAGGTGTAATCCACACTGAAGGCTGTGGTCTCTGATCTTCACAGTTAGTGCTTCAAGTCCTCTTCAATTATAGCGAGCAGAATTGAGTCATCTGCATAATGCAGGCTGTTAATGAGTCTTCTCCAATCCAGACACGTGGGGGGAGAAGATAAAATACTTGGGAATAAATCTAACCAGGGACAGAAAACCTAAATAAAGAAAACTACAAAACACTGCTGCAAGAAACCAAAAGAGACCTACCTAAGTGGAAAAACATACCATGCTCATGGATAGGAAGACTCAACACTGTGAAAATGTCAATACTCCCCAAAGTGATCTACAGTTACAGTGCAAACTCAATTCAAGTTCCAATAGCATTTTTTCAAGACATGGACAACCAAATTACTGCATTTATATGGAAATGGAAGAGGCCTTGTATAAGCAAAGCATTAATAAAAAAAGAAGAAAAAGTTGGAGGCCTCACACTACCCGATCTCAGAACCTATTTTACACCCATGGTAGTCAAAACAGAATGGTTCTTGTACAACAGTCACATAGACCTATGGAACAGAATCAAGAACCCAGAAGTAAATCCATCCATCTATGAACAGGTGATGTTTGACAAAGGGCCAAAGTCTACTGAATGGAAAATAGACAGTCTTGTTAACAAAATGTGCTGGCATAATTGGATTTTTCTATAGAAAAATGAAACATGACCCATACCTCACACCATACACAAAACTACCTCAAAATGGATCAAAGACTTATATAAAAAATCTAAAATAATAAAATAATGGAAGAAAAAAAGGGACAATGCTAAGGACCCTAATACATGGCAAAAAGAGAATATACACCATAACTAACAATGTACAGACAGCAGAAGATAAACTAGATAACAGAAAGATCCTAAAAATTAAACTTAAGCTCATCCAAAGACTTGACCAAAAGAGAAAAAAGAGAACCTAAAGACTGATAAAAAAAATTTTTGGCCACAGCGTTTCTGACAAAGATCTAATTTCTAAAATCTATAGAATAATTCAAAGTCTCAATAACAAAAAGACAATCCAATTTAAAAATTGGCAAAGAATATGAACAGATACTTCAACAAAGACATTCAGGCAGCTATTAGACACATGAGGAAATGCTTGTGGTCAGAGACCATTAGAGAAACACAAACAAAAAAAATACAATGATTCATCATCTCACCCAGACATTACTCGCACTACTAAAAACAAGAAAAAAACAAAACAAATTTTGGACAGGTAGCAAGGAGACTGGAAGCCTTACGCACTGCTTGTGGGAATGTAAAATGGTGCAACCACTATGGAAAACGATATGGTGCCTCCTTAAAAAGCTAGAAATAGAAACACCATACAATACAGCAATTCCACTCCTAGGAATATATTTAGGAGAAATAAGAACCATCACACAAGTAGGCATATACACAGGCATCTTCTTTGGAGGATTATTCACAATAGCAAAAAGTTGGAAACAATCCAAGTGCTCATCAACAGAAAAATGGACAAATTATGATACATACATACAATGGAATACTATGTAATGATAAAGAACAATGTTGTATCTGTGAAACATCTTACAACATGGATGAATCTGGAGGGCATTATGCTGAGTGAAATATGTCAATCACAAAAGGACACATATAGTATGAGACCACTGTTATAAAAACACGAGAAAAGGTATACACACAGAAAAAAACAATCTTTGATGGTTACAAGTGAGGGGAGGGCTAGGGAGAAGAGAAATCACTAACTTCATAGTAGACAAGTGTTAAAGAGAACGCACAACCTAGGGGAAGCCAGAACAACTCAACCAAGGCAAAATCATAGAAGCTTCCTAGACACATCCAAACACCTGGAGGGACTGAATTAGTGGGGCTGAGGGCTAGGGACCATGGTCTCAGGGGACATCTAGGTCAATTGGCATAATATAGTTCATAAAGAAATTGTTCCACACCCTACTTTTTAGAGCAGAGTCTGGGGTCTTAAAAGTTTATGAGTGGATATCTAAGATTCATCTATTGGTCCCATCACGTTCTGAGCAAAGGAGAATGAAGAAAACCAAAGACACAAGGAAAATATTATTCCAAAGGACTAATGGGCCACATGAACCACAGCTTCCAGCAACCTGAGCCAAAAAGCTAGACGGTGTGAGGCTACCACTACCAACAGCTCAGAAAAGGATCACAATAGAGGGTTCCAGAAAGAGCAGGAGAAAAATGTAGAAAAAATCCAAATTCACAAGAAAAGACTAGAATTACCAGCCTGATGGAGGCTGGAGTTCTCCCTGAGAATATGGCCCCAGAATATGGCCCCAGACACTGTGATAACTCAGTACTGAAGCCACTCCTGAAGTCAACCTTGCAGCCAAAGATTAGATAGGCCTATAAAACAAAAAAATAACACAAGTGAGGAATGTGCTTCTTAGTTCAATTAAGTATACAAGACCAAACGGTAACATCTGCCCAAAAGCAAAGATGAAAAGGCAGAAAAGGACAGGAAAACTGAATTATAGACACAGAGAACTCCAGGTGGAAAAGGAGTGGGGAAGAGTGTTGACATATCATGAGGATTGCAACTAATGTCACGAAATAATTTGTGAATAAATTTTTGAATTAGAAACTACTTTGCACTGTAAACTTTCATCTATGACAAAATAAAATTTTTAAAAAATTAAGGGAAAGGGCAAACGAGTTTTTTGAGCTTGTCTTATTAAAATGAGTTAAAATTTTTAAAAAAAATCTAAAATCAACATTGCCACTGTCTAACTGAAAGACTACGAGCAATGCTGAATCTTTAGGGGTTTCTGTTATTTCATTTGCAAAACGAGGGTTATTTTGAGTTTGATAAAACTCACTGTAAGGAATATTTTGGAAAGAGACAAAAAGAAATGTAGCTAATTATACAACAATCCACATAAAAGAATTAATAGAAATAGAGGGGGGAGGTAAATTCTAA
Organism: Trichechus manatus latirostris; assembly: GCF_000243295.1. Taxonomy (NCBI): domain Eukaryota; kingdom Metazoa; phylum Chordata; class Mammalia; order Sirenia; family Trichechidae; genus Trichechus; species Trichechus manatus. The sequence continues at coordinate 159,524 of NW_004444352.1, read as the reverse complement.
AGATAATTAGTGCTTAGGAACCAGCCAGATATGAAATGCCAAAGAGAAAGATAGACTATGATGGCATCCCGTTGATGGATAGTGCTATACCAGGGATTGACAGTATAGGTTGGGAAAAGTGCCTGTTCACCTTGAAAAGTCAATAGGATATCCAGACAGATACAGAATAACAGCTTGGATGCACTGGTCTATGCTTTAGATGGGAAATCAGGATAGGCAGGTAAATTTCTGAGTCTTTATTTCACGAAAAAGGGCATTTCAAGGGGCATTGGTGGTTCAGGGATAGAGTTTTCACATTCCATGTGGGAACCCAGGGTTTGTTTCCTGCTAATGTAACTTACGTGTAGTAAAATTGTGTTGAAGATAATTCAGAAATGGTTGCAGTAGTACATCAACAGAGAACTGCCAGAATTCAAGCCAGATTTAGAAGAGGACATGGAATGAGGGATATCATTACTGATGTCAGATGGATCTTGGCTGAAAGCAGAGAATTGCAGAAAGATGTTTACCTGTGTTTTATTGAATATGCAAAGGCATTTGACTGTGCGGATTATAATAAATTATGGATAGCATTGCAAAGAATGGGAATTCCAGACTAGTTAATTGTGTTCACGTAGAACACGTACATAGAACAAGCAGCAGTCCTTTGAACAGAACGAGGGGATACTACATCATTTAAAATCAGGAAACATGTGCAGTAGACATTGTTGAATAGATGTAGAATATTTGTGGAATCAACGTCAAATAGAAGTGGAATAAATCAAGTGGTATAGATGTGGAATAGATGATGTCGAACATATGTGGAATAGATATTGGAATAGATGTGGAGTACAGATGGAATATAGATGGAATAGTCATGGAATAGACTTGGAATAGATGTGGAATAGACATGGAATAGTTGATGTAGAAGAGATGTGGCATAGACGCGAAATAAACACGGAATAGATGCTGAATAGATGTGGAATACACGATGTGGAATAGACGCGGACTATTTGTGGAAAAGATGTGTATTAGGTGTGAGATAGGTGTGGAATAGACGTCAAATAGATGTGGAATAGACATGGAATAAATTGTTCCACATTGTTCTATGTCTATTCCATTTGATTTTTCCACATCTATTCCACATCTATTTGACGTCTATTACTCATCTATTCCACCATTAGACCTCTACTCCACCTCTATACTACATTATACAATTATTCTACATCATCTATTCCACGCCTATTCCACATCTGTTCAACATCTATTCTACCTCTATTCCACATCTATTTCACGTCTATTCCACATCTATTCCTCATCTATTCCATGCCTATTCCACTTCTATACCAAACGTATTCCATACCTATTCCACATCTATTACATCTCTATTCTATATATGTTCCAATCATCTATTCCATGTCTACTACACATCATTTGTTCCACTTCTGTTGCACATCTATTTCATGTGTATTCCTTGTCTAGTCCACGTCTAATCCATGTCTATTCAGCATTTATTCCTCTTCTACTCCACATCTGTTTCACATCTATTCCACCATTATTCCACTTCCATTCCACCTCTATTCCATATATATTTCACATCTACTCCACATGTTACACATTGTCTATTCCATGTCTAATCCATATGATTTATTCTATGTGACATCTATTTGACACCTCTTCCACATCTATTCCACAACTATTCCTCATCATTACTATGTCATCTATTCCACACCTATTCCACCTCTATTCCTTCTAATTCCACATCTCTTCCACATGTATTTCACCTATATCCCACATCTATTGCATATCTATTACACATCTATTCCCTGGCATCCATTCCACGTCTATTCCACCACTACTCAACCTCTATTCCTCCTCTACCCAACCTCTATTTCACCTCTATTCCACATCTACTCAATATATATTCCACATCTATTCAACATGTGTTCAATATTATCTATTCCATGTTGAGTCCACATCATTTAATCCATGTCTATTCCATATCTATGTCACATCTATTCCATCTCTATTATCCATCTATTACACATCTATTCTACTTCTATTCCACCACTATTCCAAGTCTATTCTACATCTATTCCACATAGTCTATTTCTCACCTATTCTACACCTATTCCTTGTCTGTTCGACATCTATTTCACAACTCTTCCACTTCTATTCCACCTTAATTTCATCTTTATTCCGTCTATTCCCCATGATCTAATCCACGACTATTCTTCATCTATTACTCCTCTAGTCCATGTCTATTCCACCAGTATTCCACATCTATTCTACACCTATTTCACATATGTTCCACATCATCTGTTCCTTGTTGATTCCATATCATTTATTTTACGTCTATTCCACTTCTATGCCACGTCTATTCCACCTCTATTCCACGTCTACTACACCTCTATTCTACCCCACCACTATTCCACCTCTATTCTGCCTCTATTCCATATCTCCTCAACATCTATTTCACATTTACTCCACATATACTCCACATAGTCTTTTCCATGTCCATTGTACATGACTTATTCCACATCTATTCCACACCTACTCCACGTCTATTGCACAACTATTCCACATCCTTTCCACATCATCTGTTCTTTGTCAATGCCACATCATTTATTCCACGTTTATTCCATATGTATTCCTCGTCTATGCCACATCTATGCCAAATCTATTCAACCGCTATTCCACGTCCATTACATGTGTATTCTACCACTATTCCAATTCTATTTCACATCTATTCCACATCTATTGCACATCTAGTCTGCATTGTCTATCCCAAGCCTAATCAACATTGATTCCATGTCTATTCAACATCTGTATCACATATATTCCACTTCTATTCCACCTCTATTTTTCCTCTATCCCTCATCATCTATTCCAGGTCTATTCCACCTCTATTACATAACTGTCCCACATCGTGTATTGTGTCAATTCCACATAATTTATTCCACGTCTATTCCACGTCTATTTCATATGTTATTTGTCTATTTCACAGCTCCTCAACCGCTATTCCATGTCCATTACACATGTATTCTACCTCTATTCCACGTCTATTCCACATCTATTCCACACCTAATCAACTTCTTTTTGACGTCTATTCAACATCTATATCACATCTATGCCACTTCTATTCCATCTCTATTTTTCCTCTGTTCCACAACATTTATTCCACGTCTATTCCATGTCAATGCCACATCTATTCCACCTTTATTCCATGTCTATTCAACATATATTCTACCTCTATTCCACGTCTATCCTACATCTATTACACACCTAGTCTACATCATCTATTCCACATCCACTCATCTATTCCAAGTCTATTCCACGAATATTCCACCTCTATTCCACATATATTACTCATCTATTCCTTGCCCATTCCACACCTATTCCATATATACTCCACATCTATTCAACATCTATTCCACATCGTCTCTTCCATGTCTATTGCACGTCTATTCTGCATTTATTCCACATCTATACCATGTCATCTATTCCACATCTATTCCGCCTATGTTCCACATCATCTATTCCACATTTATTGCACATTATTCATTCCACATCAGTTCCACAACTATTTCATGTGTATTCCCTCTCTATTTCACGTCTGTTCGAAGATTATGTCACATCTATCCCACCTATATTTCACGTCTGTTACACATCTATCCTATCTCTTTTCCAAGTCTCCTCCATGTCTTTTCCACACATTTTGCACATCTATTCACCGTCTCTTCTACGTCTATTCCTGGACTACTCCATATCTATTCCACATCTATTTTTCCTCTATTCCACATGTATTCTGAATCTATTCCACATCTTCTATTGCATGTCTATTCCACGTGTATTCCACGTCTGTAACACCTCTTTCCACGTCTATTCCACATCTATTCCTTACTGTCTCTTCTACGTGGAATCCATGTCTATTCCCCATCTACTCCACGTCTATTCCACATCACCTTTCCACGTCTATTCCAAGCCTATTCCACGTCTATTCAACATCTATTCCATGTCTATTCCACCACTATTCCACCTGTAGTCCACCTGTATTCCATACATATTCCACATCTGTTTCACATATGTTCCATATCGTCTATTCCACATCTATTCCACATGATTTATTCCATGTTCATTTGGTGTCTATTCCACACCTTTTCCGCATCTATGCCTGTCACGCACTGCACGTTCTTGTGGAAGCTGGTGATAACCCATTCATAAAAGACCAGTTTCTGGGTCGGGGTTTCATATGCAGCAGAGCAGGTCCCTCACTGGATCTACTGAAAGTCAGCCCTCCACACAAGGGATTGTCTTTGGCGTTCACAATTGGAGCCCTCTCTCTAGCAAGCACTCTTCTTCCCAGGAGTGTCATGTGGTGTAGCTGCTACTTCCAGCCACCATTTTCAGGGTGGCATTTCAGCGACCCAGCGACCCTATGACCCCCGCTCCATGCGCGTGAAGCAGTGGTGGGTCTTGTGCGTGCACACCAGGCCAGCCAATCAGTGGGTAGGTGTGCGCCCTGCGGCGAGGCTTCTCAGGCCACGAGATGGCGCGTTTGTGAGTGCGAGCGGAGGAGGTGGGCGTGTGCTGCTTTGCACAGGGGAATGCCCCCGCGGGGATCACGCTTCTCCCCTCATCCGGCCAGGGTGCCCTGTGCCCCCTGGCTGGGAGGCGGTGCGGAATAGGTGGGGGTGGCAGGGGACGGCCAAGGCCCGGGAGGCAAGGAGCCGCCCTCGGCCCTTTCCCAGGGGCCGTCAAGGGCTGGATAGCCAGCGGCTGCACCTGCGCCTGTGCGGCTGACACCCTCAGTCTGTGTTCCTGGGTCCTCTCTTCCCCGCAGGTGGGCGCGGTGGCAGGGGGTCTTGGACCTTACGTCGCAGGCCTTTGCACCCCACTCCTCTCCCCGAGGTCCAGGTTGAGCAGGCAGGTTGAGCCTGTCCGAATCTCAGGTTTGTGGGGGAGTGAGGGAGGAGAGAGTGTGAAGCGCCGGCAGTGGAGCTGTGGTGCCGAGGGTCCAAGGCCAGCCCCACGCATTCCACAGGCCTCGGACCCTCGGGCCCTGGCCAGGGAAGCGGGATGGACCAGCACCGCGATGAGGCGATTGAGCTCAACTGGGTCTGTTTCCAAAGATGTGGACTTGGAGGGTTTTTTTCTTTTCTCCCTCCCCAAGAATCCAGGTCGACCAGATATCTTGCTTAGGGTTTCAGTCCTGCCTCCTTGGCGAAGTTGCAGCTTCAATCGATTTTGTGGCTGTGTTGGCTGTATGGATCCATCAATGTGTTGTGTTGTGCGTGTTGTGTCTGTGTCCACATATTATATCTGTGTGTGTTGTGGGTCTGTTGTGTGTCTGCATCTCTGTGGATGCTCTGTGTATGTGTGTTGTGGGTTTGTGCCTGCGTGTGTGCACACGACCATTCTGTGTTACTTTGTGTGTGTCTGTGTTCGTGTATTTTGTGTGTGTTTTATGTGTCCAAGTCTATGTCTGTGTCACCGAGCGTGCCGTGTATTGTGTGGGTGTGTGCATGTGCACGTGTGTGTTGTTTCTATGTGTGTGTCTGAGTGTGCTGTGTATTTTGTGTGTATTTCTTGTGCATGTGTGTGTTCTGTGTGTCAGTGTCTGTATGCATCTCTGAGTGTGCTGTATATTTTATGTGTGCATTCGCAAGGGTGTGTTTTGTCTGTGTTGTGTGTTGTGTGTGTTCAGTCTGTATTTTTTGTGTTGTTTGTGTCTCGTGTGTGGGTTGCGGGTTAGATTTCAGGTTCATGGGTGTGTGTCTATGTCCACCTGCTTGTCTGCCTCTGTCACTTCTACCGCACATCAGTTTGGGCTGAAGTTTTGTGTGCATGTCTGTGTCCACCTGCGTGTCTGCGTTGGTCACTTCTACCACATATCAGTTTGTGTTGAGGTTGGAGTCTGAGGCCCAGGATGATGCTCTGTGCTGGGAGACCGTGTGTTGTGGCCAGGCAGTTCTGAGGACCTCATGTCTTTCCACGGGGACTGGGTCAACCACATGTGTCCCGACTCCAAGATGTACTGCTCTTCTCAGCCTGGAGGGCGACTAGGTGGGCAAAGGGCTTCACGTGTAGTGAGGGAGGGGGAGGGGTCGTTCGTGGTCCGTGTGGGCGGGGCTTCACCGAGCCAAAGGGGGCAGGACTCCCTGGGTCTGCTCCCCGGGCAGTTGCCCTGGCCTGGAATGGTGCCCCTTTCTGCCCCTTAGGCCATCTAGTCACCCTGTCCCTCCTCATGATTTTTCCTTCCTTCCCTCCTTCCCCCCACCCACTCTCTCCTCCTCCTCCTCCTCCTCCTCCTCCTCGTCCTCCTCCAGCACCACCTCCACCACCTCTAACTCTCTTCCCCACCTGGCGGGCGCCACTAGGTGGCCGCGTTTGACTGGATCTGGATATCAGCAACGTGGAGTCCACGGGAATGGCAGAGTCTCTCACCACAGGCCGAGGTGGGGGAGGTGGTGGATTTTGTCCACAGTGGCGCTACCGCCGCTGATAGGCCCTTATGATTTCTGTTGTGATTGTGCTGGTGACATTGAATAAAGTTTCTCCAGCCAAGGGGAGTGTGCTCAGTTGACTGAGGATGATGACAGGGGCTTGCTGTCCATCTAAGAACACATATGCTGGGCACCCGGAAACTTTGCCACATCCTCACCTCCTCAGCACTCCCCTCCCCTTTACCCCTGCACTCCACCCCCCACGACTTGGGCACGCACACACACGGGAGCTGCTGGAGATCTCACAATGGCCCCAGATGCGCCATTTTCCTGAGTCTGCAGCGAGCCCGCAAACCAACCGCCTATGCCAGTCACCTGAGGGTCTCTGCGTGGGCGCCCTCAGCTGAATTTCCCTAAGTCTGACCTCACTCCCAGGTGCCTCCCAGCCCTCCGTGAGCCGGTCCCTACTGGATTTGGGAGGGCATCGCAAGCAGGCTCCTGTGCATCTGCCTGCCTGGCCGCACTCCCACCCCCCAGCCCCCATATCATTCCTCCATATCCCCAGCAGGGTCCGTGCCCAACACCTCCGGCCTGCCTGCATTGCAGAAGAATTAAAAGAATTCAAAAGAAAACTTGTGGTGCTGGTTTTGTTTTTAATTTGGATGGTGGCAAAACCACAGCTAAGAAAACATTTGCCGGTTTAACATTTTTCACATGTATGTTTCAGCGACGGGGATGATTTTCATCTTGTTGTTCAACTATCACCCCTCTCTGTTTCCAAAGGATTCCACCACCAACAAGAGAGAAACTCGGTGACCCCTAAGCAAAGACTCCCCCTTAACCTCCCTCCTTCCCTCCCTCCCTCCCTCTGTGAAAAATGTTTCCAACTCAGGAACCATCTGCATGAGGGTCTGTGGGCATCCATCTCAAAAAATTTTCCAAGGTCCTCCCAGGATCCCTCCCTGACACCATCTGTCTGTCTGCCTGCCTGCCTGCATTGCAGGAGAATTAAAAGAATTAAAAAGAAAAGTTTGGGTGGTGATTATTTTGTTTTGTTTGTGGTGGCAAAAATACAGATCAGAAAACATAGACCCCTTCCACACCTTTGATGTGCTCCCTCTTGCCCCTCGTAACCACTCATCCACTGTGGCATCTACCCATTTGGCCCTTTTGGGAGCCTGTTGTGTGCATGACGCTCAGAGCAATTATCCCCATGGATGAAGGGGAGTCTGCCCGTGGATCCACTTGACACACACAGCACTCTCTGTGGCTGACCCCACCATCTTCCAACTGCCTGCGGCGAGAAACCTCTTCCATGGACCTTGTGGGGGTTAAAGTTAGGGTCAGGGCAAAATATATGAACAGACACTTCACCAAAGACACTCAGGCAGCTAACAGACACATAAGAAAATGTTTGTGATCACTAGCCATTAGAGAAATGCAAATCAAAACCATAATAAGTTACCATCTCACTTACATTACTGGTACAAACTAAAAAAAAAAACAGAAAATGACAAATGTTGGAGAGGCTGCGGGGAGGTGGGGACTCTTATGTACTGCTGGTGGGAGTGTAAAATGGTACAACCATTTCAGAAAACGTTATGGTGCTTCCTTAAAAAGCTAGAAATAGAAATACCATATCATCCAGCAAGCCAACTCTTTGGAATACATCCTAGAGAGATAACAGCCATCACGTGAATAGACATATGCACCCACCGAAGTTCATTGCAGCATTATTCAAAATATCAAAAAAAAGGAAACAACCTAAGTACCCATCAGCAAATGAATGGATAAATAAACTATGGTACATACACACAGTGGAATACTACCCAACAATAAAGAACAATGATATATCTGCGAAACTTCTCACAACATGGATGAATCTGGAGGGCACTATGCTGAGTGAAGTAAGTCAATCATAAAAGGAGAAATACTGTATGAGACCACCATTATAAAAACTCATGAAAAGGTTTACACACAGAAAGAAACAATCTTTGATGGTTACAAACGAGGGGAGGGGTAGGAAGGGAAAAACACTAACCTGACAATAGATGAGTGGTACTTTTTGTGAAGGGTAAGACAGTACACAATACTGGGAAAGTCAGCACAACTTGACCAAGGCAAGATCATGGAAGCTTCATAGACACATCCAAACTCCCTGAGGGACCATATTAGTGAGCTGAGGGCTGAGGATCATGGTTATGGGGGAAAACTAGCTCAATTGGCATAACATAGTTTATGAAGAAAACGTTCTACATCTTACTAGGTGAGTAGTGTCTGAGATCTTAAAAGCTTGTGAGTGGCCATCTAAGATACTCCACTGATCCCACCTTGTTTGGAACAAGGTAGAATGAAGAAAACCAAAGACACAAGGGAAAGATTAGTCCAATGGACTAACAGACTAAAACTACCAGAACCTCCACCAGACTGAGTCCAACACAACTAGATGGAGACTCAGCTACCACCACGGACTACTCTGACACGGATCACAATAGAGGGCTCCAGACAGAACTGGAGAAAATATAGAACAACTTGCAAATTCACAAAAAAAAAGACTAGACTTACTCATCTGACAGAGACTGGAGAAACCCCAAGAGTATGGCCTCCGGACACCCTTTTAGCTCAGGGGTGAATTCACTTCTGAGGTTCACCGTTCAGCCAGGGATTGGACAGCCCCATAAAACAAAAAGGGACTAATGAGGCACAGCAGTCCAGGGACAAGGACTAGAAGGCAGAAGGGGACAGGAAAGCTGGTGATAGGGAAGCCAAGATTGAATAAGGACAGTGTTGACATGTAGTGGGATTGTTAACCATTGTCACAGGGCAATATGTGTACTAACTGTTTAATGAGAAACTATTTTGTTCTGTAAACCATCTAAAGTGAGAATAGCAGCACAACTGGAAGAACATAATCAACGTCACTGAATCCTGCATGTAGAAATTTTTGAAATGGTGTATCTTTGGCTATGTATATTTTCACCGAAAAAAAGGTCCTCCAAGGCTGAGAAGGGAGAGTGTTAACATGTCGTGCGGTTGTTAACCAATGTCATAAAACAATATATGTACTGACTGTTAAATGAGAAACTATACGTTCTGTAAACCTTCACCTAAAGTACAATAAAAAAGTTTTTTAAAAATTCGTCTGTTAAGGAGCAGTGGTGGCACCGTGGTTAGCACTGGACTGTTAACAAAAAGATCCTGTTGGAACTCACCAGCTGTTTCACATGAGAAAGATGAGGCAGTCTGCTTCCATAAAGATTACAGCCTTGGAAACACTATGGGGCAGTTCTGTTCTGTCCTATAGGGTTGCTATGAGTCGGAATAGACTCGACCGCAGCGGGTTTGGTTTTGGTTTTTATTCTTCAAAAGTGTCAAGGATATAACAGACAAAGACAGACTGAGGAACATTTCCAGATTCTAGGATATGTCAACTAAATGCAATGAGCGATCCTAGACTAGATCCTAAAGCTAGGAAAAATTGTTATGAAGGACATTATTGGAACAACTGACAAAATTTGAATGTGGACTGTAATTTAGTTAATAGTGTTGTATCAATGTTACATTTCCAGGGTTTTATCACTGGAATGTGGTTTTATAGGAGATGTCCTTGTTCTTAAGTATTTAAGGGTGATGGGGCATATTGTCTGCAACTTACTTTCAAATTATTTAGAAAAAGCATATAAATATACATATATGAAGAGAAACAGAAAGAGAGAGAAACTAAATGGCACAAAATGTTCAAACTGGCGACTCTGATAAAGGATATAGGGAAGCTCTTTGCACTATTCTCATAGCTTTTCTGTAAGTTTGAAATTATAACAAAATTGTTGTTGCTAGTTGTCGTCGAGTTGGCTCCAACTCATGGCGACCTTATGAAACATTGCCCAGTTCTGCACTATCTTTAGTATATTTGAACCCATTGTTGCAGCCACCATGTCAATCTAGCTCATGGAGGTTTCCCTTATTTTTACTAACTCTCCACTTTACCAAACATGGTGACCTTTTCTAGCCATTGGTCTTTCCTTTCCCTTCACCCTTGCTTCTAAGGAACTTTCTGGCTTTACTTCCTCCAAAACTGATGGAAATACCTCTACAAAATAAAACAAAGAGAAAAAACTCCTTTAACAATTGCTGCTTATCCAAAAAAAAAAATGTAGCTGAATGTTCACTATGAAAGCTGATCGTTCAAATATTTTGAATGATGAAGTATCAAAACGGCTGTTTTAAATGTTGTCGCCAAAATGCAACTTACCAATTCTTCGCATCTTACAATCCTTTCCCACTAAGAATTTCCTCCTTTCCCACAAAGCCAGGTTATTATAGATTGGTTTCATCAACCCTGCCCAGGTGAGTCTTTGCATTTAACTGTCACTTGGGCCAGACCTACCCTTGGAATCCTGGAGCAGGAATCTTCCAGTCTCCACAGAGCAGGAGTTGGCCTGACACCAATAGCTCCTTTTGACTGATAGAGTCCTAGGAAATATACTTTCAGCTTTCTATCCTCTGCCCAGATTTTTTTTACATTTCTCCAGGAGGCAAAACCCTTGGAGTGTTCATGTCACCATGAGCAAAAAGAGTTTCCTTATTTTGTAGGTTGAACTATTATTAAACCCTGCAGAATACCTCAGGAAACTGTGTAAAGCTCACATCCTCTGTTCTTTCCCTATTCATTGACCAGTAGTAGCTCAGTGGTGATTTTTTTTATAAATAAATAATGTCTATAATTACAACTGGTTTTCAGGGCTTCTGCATTCAAATGAATGTTTATTTTTATTAGATAAATACTTATTCTCTTTTAAAAATTATTTAAAAACAGAACTTCGACATACAGCTAGCACTATGTTTAAAACCCATCATAGTGTAACCAAACGCCTCTTGAGTTCTCTTCCTGTCCTATTAGCCGACTGAAATAAGACAGGCATCAATTGCAAGGGAAACAGAATGTGACAAGTTTATTGTCTGAGCAGATAAGGATCAATGCAGGGTCTAATGACCAGAAGACCAAGAGCTCCCCAAGCTGGAGATTTGTGGATCTTTTATGGAGAGACAGATTCTGTGTCCACACCTCAGTCCGCCTTAGCCCACTCATTCTTGGAATTGCTGTCCCTTGTCCAAGTTTGGGAGTCCAGCTGCCAAGTCATCTGCAGCCAGATGTACTGGTGGATGGACCTGTCACTCCAGAATGAGCTCTGGGTACAGCAGTGAGTTGGTAAATGTACTCCCCTCTGGGGGATGGAGGTTTCAAGGTCAGGTTCTGCACAAAAGTGAGTAGCCGGTTGGAGCTGGTTTTCAAGGTGCAGCCTTCTGGCAGTTGGACTTCCTGGAAAGTGTTACCAAGAAAATGTTGCCTAGAGCATATCAGCAATTAGTCAAGAAGAAAAGGGAGTTGATGGGACCTTGCACAAAAATTCTATCTTATCTTGAGGTGCCTCTCAAGAGTCTTTAGACTTGGGGCACCTCCCGGATCCTCTAGCTAGGGTTTCAATAGTTTTTTTAAATCATGAAATTTACTGGCTTTGTAATTACTAAGCATTCTTAATTCAATTTCCCGATACAAACATTCTAAGGTTTTGACTGAGACTTAAAACTATCACACTTTCTGTAACTAACTCTTTTTGCTGAGATTTTAATAATACATAACAAAAAGACTTTTTCTGCGCCCACAGTGTATCAGGCAACAGATGTGTTTTATATGTGTGTGTGTGTGTGTGTGTGCATATACATATATTTTACATATATTTTAGCTCCTTCTAACTACTCTGCCAGGAAAATATGTATGAATAGCCTCAAGTCATACCTTCAGTTAAGAAACGTTTTTTTCACATGTCTAGGCTCACGCAGAGCCCTGGTGGCACAGTGGTTAAGAGCTCAGCTGCTATCCAAAAGGCTGGCAGTTTGAATCCACCAGCCACTCTTTGAAAACCCTATGGGCAGTTCTACTCTGTGCTATACGATCGCTATGAGTCAGAATCGACTCGAAGGCAACGGGTTTAGGTTGGTTTGGTTAGGCTCACACATCTCCTAGGAGTTAAGCCTGAACTGGTTCCCAAGACATGTTCTTGTTGTTTTAGGTGTCCTCGAGTCAGTTCTGATTCATAGCGACCCTATGTACAACAAAACAAAACACTGACCGGTCCTGCACCGTCCTCACAATAGTTGCTATGTTTCAGCCCATCATTGCAGCCACTGTGTCAATCCATCTCTTGAGGAGTTTCCTCTTTTTCACTGAACCTCTATTTACCAAGCATGATGTCCTTCTTCAGGGATTGATCCCTCCTGATAACATGTTCAAAGTACTTCATATGAAGTCTCAGCATCCTCGCTTCTGAGGAGCATTCTGGCTGTACCTCTTCCAAGACAGATTTGTTCATGTTCAATATTCTTTGCCAACATCGTAATTAAAAGGCACCAATTCTTCTTTGGTCTTCCTTTTTCATTGCTCAGCTTTCAGATGCATATGAGGTGATTGAAAATCACCATGGTTTGAGTCAGGTGCATCTTAGTCCTCTAAATGACATCTTTGGTTTTAAGACTGTAAAGAGGTCTTTTGCAGCACATTTGCCCAATGCAATACTTCATATGATTTCTCGACTGCTGCCTCCATGGGCGTTGACTGTGGATCCAAGTAAAATGAAATCCTTGTCAACTTCAATATTTTATGTGTTTATCATGATGTTGCTCATTGGTCCAGTTGAGGATTTTTTGTTTTCTTTATGTTGAGGTGTAATCCATACTAAGGGCTGTAGTCTTTTATCTTCATCAGTATGTGCTTCATGTCCTCTTCACTTTCAGCAAGAAGGTTGTGTCATCTGTATATCACAGGTTGTTAATGAGTCTTCCTCCAATCCTCATGCAGAATTCTTCTTCAAACAGTCCAGCTTCTCAGGTTATTTGCTCAGCATACAGAATGAATAAGTATAGTGAAAGATGCAACCTTGACGCACATCTTTCCTGATTTTAAACCACGCAGTATTCCCTTGCTGTGTTTGAACAACTGCCACTTGGCCTAGGTACAGGTTCCACATGAGCACAATTAGGTATTCTGGAACTCTTTCTTTGCAATGCTATTCATAATCTGTTATGATCCACACAGTCAAATGCCTTTGCATAGTCCATAAAATACAGGTAAACATCCTTCTGGTATGCTCTGCTTTCAGCCAACATCCATCTGATATCAGCAATGATATCCTCCATTACTCATCTTCTTCTGAATCCTGCTTGAACTTCTGTCAGTTCCCTGCCAGTGTACTGCTGCAATCCTTTTGGAATTATCTTCAGCAAAATTTTACTTGCATGTAGTATTAACGATATTGCTTGATAATTTCCACATTTTTTGGATCACTTTTCCTTGAAATGGACACAAATTTAGATTTCTTCTAGTTGGTTGGGCAGGTAGCTGTCCTCCAAATTTCTTAGCAGAGATGTGTGAGTGCTTCTGGTGTTGCATCCCTTTGTTGAAGCATCTAAATTGGTATTCTGTCAGTTCCTGGAGCCTTGTTTTTCCCTACTGCCTTCAGTGCAGCTTGGAGTTTGTCTTTAAGTACCATCGGTTCTTGATCATATGTTACCTCCTGAAATTGTTGCATGTTGACCAGTCCTTTTTGGTACAGTGACTCTATGTATTCCTTCCATCTTATTTTAATGCTTCCTGCATTGTTCAATACTTTCCCGGTAGAATCCTTCAATATTGCAACTTGAGGCTTGAATTTTTTCTTCAGTACTTTCAGCTAGAGAAATGCTGAGCAAGTTCTTCCCTTCTGGTTTTCTGACTCCAGGACTTCACATTTCGTTATAATACTCTACTTTGTCTTCATGAGCCACCCTTTTGTAATCTTCTGTACAGCTCTTTTACTTCATCATTTCTTCCTTTCTCTTTAGCTACTCTACATTTCAGAGTAAGTTTCACAGTCTCTTGTGATATCCCTTTTGGTCTTTTATTTATTTCTTGTTTTTTTTTTTTTGTTTTTGTTTTTGTTTTCTTCATGTATGATGTCCTTGATATCGTCCCACAACTTGTTTTGTCTTTGGTCATTAGTGTTCTGTGCATCATATCTATTCTTGAGGGGGTCTCTAAATTCAGGTGGGATATATTCCAGGTCGTACTTTGGCTCTCGTGGGACTTGTTTTAATTTTCTTCAGTTTCAATTTTAATTTTCTTCAGTTTCAATTTGAACTTGCTTAGAAGCAACTGATGACCTGTTCTGCAGTCGGCCCCTGGCCTTCTTCTAACTGATGATATTGAGCTTCTCCATCATCTCTTTCCACAGATGTAGTCAGTTCAATTGCTGCATATTCCATCTGGTGAGGTCCACGTGTATATCCTCCATTTACATTGTTGAAAAAAGTTATTTGCCATGAATAAGTCATTGGTCTTGCAAAATTCTATCATGGGATCTCTGGCATCGTTTTTTATCACCAAGGTCATATTTTCCACCTATCTATCAATTCTTCTTTGTTTCCAACTTTTGCTTTCCAATCACCAGTAATTATCAATTCATCTTGATTGCATGTTTGATCAGTTTCAGACTGCAGAAGTAAGTAAAAGTCTTCAATTTCTTCATCTTTAGCATTAGGGGTTGGTGCATAAATTTGAATGATTGTTTTAACTGGCCTTCCTTCTAGGTATATGGATGTTATCCTACCACTGACAACATTGTACTTCAGGATAGATCTTGAAATGTTCTTTTTGGTGTTGAATATGATGCTATTCCTCTTCAAGCTGTCATTACTGGCATAGTGGACCATATGATTGTCGGATTCAAAGTGGCCAATACCAGTCCATTTTAACTTAATGCCCAGGATAGTGATCTTTATGTGTTCCATTTTATTTTTGATGACTTCCAGTTTTCCTAGATTCATACTTCATACATTCAACATTCTGACTATTAATGGATATTTGTGTCTATTTCTTTTCATCTGGAGTCATGCTACATTAGCAAGTGAAAGTCCTGAAAGCTTGACTCCATCCATGTCATTAAGGTCGACTCTACTTTGAGGAGGCAGCTTTTCCCTAGTCATATTTTGAGTGCTTTCCAACCTGAGAGACTCATCTTCCAGCACTATACGAGACAATATTATGCTGCTATTCACAGTGTCTTCACTGGCCAATTCTTTTAGCAGTGGATCACCAGGTCCCTCTTCCTAGTCTTAGTCTGGAAGCTCTGCTGAATTTGTTCACTAAGGGTGACCCTGCTGATATTTGAAATACTGCTGGCATAGCTTCCAGCATCACAGCAACATGCAAACCACTACAGTAGGACAAACTGACAGATAAGTGGTGATCCCAGGACTAAATGACCTCATTGCCTGTGCTATTTTCATTCTGCTATGATTATGAGTTGGAATCCACTCAACAGCAACGGGATTGATGCTTCTTTCCTGCACATGTCTTGGTTTCTGTTTGTCTTGTCTAAGCTTTTTAATTATTATTTGATCCTAGGCAGTTATTTCCTTTTAAAAAATATTGTGGTACAAAGATACACACGAATATATATACATATTTTCAATTCAACATTTTTCACATGTAACATTAATTCAGTTTAACATGTTTTGCAACTATCAGTTATTTCCTTTTAAATCCCCTAAGAATTTGTTCAAAGCATTGGAACCCAGTTTGCTTCTTTGATTATAAACATACAGAAAATTCCATACTAGAAAGTATTTTCTCTCCTAAAAGCCCACCATATATCACATATAAGTATACTTGAGATGTAGTGTTAGTTTCAACAAGTTCTACAATAATTATATATATATTTATAATTGTATGTAATATAAAAAGCATCATAATCGAGCCCACAGAAACCCCTGTGGGTCAAATTCAAAGAAATGTATTTTCCAAGTACTTTAAGTTCAGTTGTATGACAATCTCTGATCTTTCCTCCTAAGTTAAAGACACAGATGCTGTAGGTTTCCATTTTGGCAATAAAAATTTTCTAAATTGTGTATTCAATGTCTATTTAGCAGATCTTTTCTAAAGTGCTCGAGAAACCTGCTTAAGGCTGAGTAGAAGTTGATTTTCATATAGAAGAGTCACTATTCAGAGTATTACTACCATCACAAAGATTATATGGCTGGTGGAGAAGTTGAGAAGACTGTTCTAATTGTCTTCTAACTGCATTCAATCAAGAAATCCGGTAGCTCCACCCCAGTCATAATGTTACTATCATCTGGGATTTTAGTTGGAGATTTTTATGATTTACTGACAATATTTTACACTTAACCCTAAGTTATTAGTTATGTTGCCACTTTTCCATGTCTCATGTTTCCTTCTTTCTTTAGTTCAATTGTTGCCTTGTTCTAGAGAGCTTCCTGAAGGAATTCTTTCAGAAAGTCCGTGTGTAGTAAACTTTCTATTTCTTTGCATGTTCAAAAGTGTCTTTAATTTGCTTTTTCATCTGAATTCTCGTATTTCAGCCTCATAATTTGCTATTAAGTGATGGGACTAACCATCCAAGTGACTAGAGGGTCCCTCCTGGAATGAGGGCTTAGTGCTGTTACACTGACAAGTGGTGTGCATTGTACATAATGCTTACAAGTAAATACTTTCAAAAATGGGCATAGTGTAGAATTTCAATGCCTAATTTAATATTTAAATTAATTTATAATTAAAAATAAAAGT